>NW_027363075.1:2122500-2160000 GCF_046119375.1 Phyllobates terribilis
TGATACAAAGGAAGGCAAAAGACCCATGAGGCAGATGCTAATTGCCCCCTATTAACGAAAAAATCCTTCCCAACTCCACTAATGGCAATTAGACTAGTTCCCTGGATGAACGTCCTATCACAGAATCTAGTTCCCATAACCTGTAATATATTTTTCAACAAAAGCATCCGGGCCATACTTGAACTTGTTTAGTAAATCAACAATTACAATATGATGTTCCCGAAAGTCTGAATATTAAAAATGGTGAACATTGGACATAATTTCAAAAAACATCACAGTAAAAGATAATGCCTTACCAACACCAGGTCAGATTACCAATGCACTGCAGGATGCAGCAAGCCTCCATGATAAAGGCGGGGGCAGCACATGTGCAAAATACTGATGCAGACAGCCACTCACTAACCTACCAATTCATGGAGGGGGTGGCTGTGTAGTATTATACATGCACACCGATGGAGTCTGCATAGGGCGCCAGTCACACAGATATGTGTGATACACAGTGTCTGGCTTGCAGCCTATTGATGTCTTGCTTGCAGCGTATTGATGACGCCCATAGTATTAGATCAGGCGGGTTGCCCAGAACTATATACATGCACCCCCACAGGACAGACGCCCCAATTCACCCAGCCAACACTAAAGAGGCCTGGCTGCATCCTGCAAAAAGATGTGCAAAAAAGATGAAAAATAGTATATAAGATAAGTACACCACATGAGGTATTGGACGATATTTTGGCCAAAATACGCAAGCTCACAACTCCATCGGTGTGCATGCATAATACTACACAGCCACCCCCTCCAAGAATTGGTAGGTTAGTGAGTGGCTGTCGGCATTAGTATTTTGCACATGTGCTGCCCCCGCCTTTATCATGGAGGCTTGCTGCATCCTGCGGTGCACTGGTAATCTGACCTGGTGTTGGTAAGGCATTATCTTTTACTGTGATGTTTATGTTCCCGAAAGTCCCGTAATTTCACTATTCTTAGAGTAAAGAATCGCCATCTATGATGACTGAGAAACCATCTTTCTTCTAGTAGGAGAGGGTGCCTCCTTGTCATCGTTGAAGGTCTATATGTAAAAAGTTCCTTAATAAGATCTCTATACTGTTTCTTCTTATATTTGTACATTGTAATAAGATCGCCCTTAAACCTTCATTATTCCAAACTGAATAACCCTAACTTTGATAACCTGTCTTGGAATTGCAGTGCACCAATTCCCTTAATAACCTTGGTTGCATTTGTCTGCATACGTCCTAGTTCAACTATGTCCGTCTTATACACCAAAGACCAAAATTATACACAGTATTCTAAATGTGGCTGAATTAGTGACTTGTATACAGACAAAACTATGTTCTTATCATAAGCATCTATGCCTCTTTTAATGCTTCCATGGTTCTATTTGCCTTGGCAGCAGCGGCCTAGCACTGGTTATTAAAGTTGAGTTTGCTGTCCACCCATACACCCAAGTCTTTTCCAGTGATGGTTTTCCCAGTGTTTAGTACATAATTGTACATTGTAATTTGTCCCAAGCAAGAACATTTATCTACATTAAACTTCAATTGCCATTTTTCAGCCCAAACCTCAAGCTTACATAAATCCCTCTGTAATATTACATTATCCTCCTATGTACTGATAACCTTGCAGAGTTTACGATCATCTGAAAATATTGAAATTTTACTCTGTATACCCCCCAAAAGGTCATTAATAATTGTATTAAATAGAAGTCCCAATACTGACTCCTGGGGTACACCACTTTTAAATGTGACCCAGTTAGTGTGTTCCATTAATAACCATCATCTGTTTCTTATCACTGAGCTTTTTTTTGTTTCTTTCGAAATCATCTATACGGTTCCAGACATATGGACCTTTTTAAGTGCTAATGTTTATGGTATTTACCAAAGAAGCAGTCACCCAATGACACTCTTCCTTCAGAGAATCTTCTGGGCCATGGAAACTGGCATGACTTTGGGGTTACTTGTAGTTTTGAATGATTCATTTTACTATTCAATGTACTAAAAATGGGGAAAAAAATCCATTTGTGGTGAAATTGGACCAAATACTGATAGTGGGACGGTAGCCTAAATCTCGGTCTCCTTTGAAGCTCAGCATATAGATGAGCTCCAGAGGAGCACCAAGACAGCGGGCACAGGGCCCTCACTGTCCTAGTGACCCATCAGCCCCCGAGATCATGTCACAGGGCACAGATGGGAGCTGGTAAATGGAAGCAGTGGCACTGGTTACATTTACGTGCTGCTGTCAGAGATTGACAGCAGCATTTAAATGATTAACTTGTCGTAATTAATTGCTGTACTTTTATGTTAGAGGAGCAGGAAAGAAGGAAAAGCCGAGCTGTGGAGTTAGTATCAGAAGAACGTACCAACTCCAACTGCAGGTAGAAAAAAATGTAAATACTTATATAGTGTTAATATTGTATATTATAAATTATTTTCATGCATAAATTGCTGAATATTTACTATTATTTGTTGCAGTATATTTGGTATTAGTAATTATTATAGTTGGAAATTTGACTTACTGACACCACAGCCCTAGTTAAAAGGGTTTTCCACAAGTGAATATATTTATATATATACTAGATGGTGTCCCAATTCTAACGCATCGGGTATTCTAGAATATGTATGCGGCCGACTGGGCGCAATCAGCAGAGTGGTGTTTAAATTTGGCGCCAATCTCGCTGATTGGTCGCGGCCGCCAGCCGACCGCGACCAATCAGCAGAGCGTTGTTTAAATTTGGCGCCAGAGCATTGTTTAAATTTGGCGCCAATCTCGCTGATTGGTCGTGGCTGGTGTCCGCGACCAATTAGCAGAGCGTTGTATAAATTTGGCGCCAATCTCGCTGATTGGTCGTGGCTGGCATCCGCGACCAGTCAGCAGAGCATTGTTTAAATTTGGCGCCAAAATCGCTGATTGGTCGCGGGCAGCGTCCGCGACCAATCAGCACAGCAGTGTTTAAATTTGGCGCCAAAATCGCTGATTGGTCGCGGGCAGCGTCTGTGACCAATCAGCACAGCAGTGTTTAAATGTTGCGCCAAGATCGGTGATTGGTCGTGGCCGCTATTTAAATGTGGCGTCCAAATCGGTGATTGGTCGCGGGCAGCGGCCGCGACCAATCAGCACAGCGGTGTTTAACTTTTGCGCCAAGATCACTGATTGGTCGCGGCCAGAGACCGCGACCAATCAGCGAATCATATAGGTGAGGACCGGGGAGCAGAATCGTATTGGTGAGGACCGGGGAGCGCCGCTGACTGTGTGGCTACTTCCGCTGCGAGAAGCCGGGAGATGAGCGGCTTCTCGCAGCAGAAGTATCCCGACCCGCAGCGCCGCTCCCCGGTCCTCCCTTGACACCCTAGCCGCATGGAGGTCAACGCCACTGCCTGTGCGGCTACTTCCGCTGTGAGAAGCCGGGAGATGAGCGGCTGCTCGCCGGTCGGGGTTCTTCTGCTGCTAGCGGCCGGGAGATGAGAGCCTCGCGCCAGTCATCTCCCGGCTGCATCGCCGCTGAGCTCCGTCCCGCAGATGAGCCTCTACCGGCCGCCATCTTTTTTCTGAAATCCCGCGTCGCTGATTGGCCGCTGCTGGACCAATCAGTGACGCGGGATTTCCCCGACAGACAGACAGACAGACAGACGGGATAAGACGATTATATATATAGATATACGCGGTGTGCAGAATTATTAGGCAAATTGTATTTTAGAGGATTATTTTTATTGTTGATCAACAACTATGTTCTCAATCAACCCACAAGACTCATAAATATCCAAGCTTAATATTTTTGGAAGTTGGAGTGGTTTTTTTAAGATTTGGCTATCTTAGGAGGATATTTGTTTGTGCAGGTAACTATTACTGTGCAGAATTATTAGACAATTTAATAAAAACCAAATATAATCCCATCTCACTTGTTTATTTTCACCAGGTAAACCAATATCAGTGCACAAAATATAGAAATAAACATTTCTGACATGCAAAGACAAAAACCCAAAAAATTAGTGATCAGTATAGCCACCTTTCTTTATGATGACACTCAACAGCCTTCCATCCATAGATTCTGTCAGTTGCTTGATCTGTTTTCGATCAACATTGCGTGCAGCAGCCACCACAGCCTCCCAGACCCTGTTCCGAGAGGTGTACTGTTTTCCCTCCCTGTAGATCTCACATTTTATGATGGACCACAGGTTCTCTATGGGGTTCAGATCAGGTGATCAAGGGGCCCATGTCATTATTTTTTCTTCTTTTAGACCTTTACTGGCCAGCCACGCTGTGGAGTAGTTGGATGCATGTGATGGAGAGTTGTCCTGCATGAAAATCATGTTTTTCTTGAACGATACCAACTTCTTCCTGTACCACTTCTTGAAGAAGTTGTCTTCCAGAAACTGGCAGTAGGTCTGGGAGTTGAGCTTCACTTCATCCTCAACCCGAAAAGGTCCCACAAGTTCATCTTTGATGATACCAGCCCATACCAGTACCCCACTTCCACCTTGCTGGCATCTGAGTCGGAGTGGAGCTCTCTGCCGTTTACTGATCCAGCCTCTGGCCCATCCATCTGGCCCATCAAGAGTCACTCTCATTTCATCAGTCCATAAAACCTTTGAAAAATCAGTCTTAAGATATTTCTTGGCCCATTCTTGACGTTTTATCTTATGCTTCTTGTTCAAAGGTGGTCGTTTTTCAGCCTTCCTTACCTTGGCCATGTCCCTGAGTATCGCACACCTTGTGCTTTTTGATACTCCAGTAGCATTGCAGCTCTGAAATATGGCAAAACTGGTGGTGAATGGCATCTTGGCAGCTTCACGCTTGATTTTCCTCAATTCATGGGCAGTTATTTTGCGCCTTTTTTGGCCAACACGCTTCTTGCGACCCTGTTGACTATTTGCCATGAAACGCTTGATTGTTTGGTGATCACGCTTCAAAAGTTTGGAAATTTCAAGACTGCTGCATCCCTCTGCAAGACATCTCACAATTTTGGACTTTTCAGAGCCCGTCAAATCTCTCTTCTGACCCATCTTGCCAAAGGAAAGGAAGTTGCCTAATAATTAAGCACACCTTATACAGGGTGTTGATGTCATTAGCCAACACCCCTCCTCATTACAGAGATGCACATCACCAGATTTACTTAATTGGTAGTTGGCTCTCAAGCCTATGCAGCTTGGAGTAGGACAACATGTATAAAAAGTATCATGTGATCAAAATACTCATTTGCCTAATAATTCTGCACACAGTGTGTATATATATATATATATATATATATATATATATATATATATATATATATATCACACTATAATACAGTATGTCTTTTTTAGTTGAACAATTGGGATGTGGCTGCTGGGACCCCCAGGATGCCCAGTACTGAATCCAACTGGTTCTTATACATAAACCTTAAGTAGAGCCACATGAAGGTAAAAGGATCAGAGTGCCTGAAAAATGTATGGATCAGAAGGTGTTTTTCCCTGGATTGACTGTCATTCGTAGATGTAACAGAATCACTGGTCTTCTCTTCCACTTTTGGCTGAGGATTAGAGGATTAACATGAAACATGGAAACGATATTCTCTCATCAGACATATATGATGTTTAGTACTGATATGCCATAAATGTCAGTAGTATTACATTAAATGCAAAGGGACATTAATCAATTTGAAATGATTCTTTTTAGTTTTTTTTTTATTAAGAATTACATGGAAGAATGAAGAGATGTTCTTGGAGGGCCTTCTTCTGCAGATGTTACTTGCTGGTCAGAAGGCCACAGGTAGATGGTACAAGTCCTTCCACACAGGTGCATCTTTAATGGTGGACATGCTGTACTAGGCACTAGACATGAAGGGTTTTTCACATTGAGATGTTTGTGTTGCTCCGATGACAGGGAGCAAATATGCAGCTTTGTCTGATGGAGCGAGCAACCCTGGATAATCCACGCCGGCAAGATGATATCAGCCGGCGGAAGGTGGAACCTGTGAGAGGAGACAAAGAGACATAACTAATGTAAGTAATGGGACTACATATTAGAGCAGGGATGTCACACTCAAACACACAGAGGGCCAAAATGAAAAACTTGGACCCCACATAATCCTACATACAGAATAATGGCCCCACATAGTCCTCCGTACAGTATAATGGGCCCCACATTGTCCTCCATACAGAATAATGGCCCCAAATAGTGGTGGTGGTTCTGTTGTCGTGGGTCAAATATAACCACCCTGCGGGCCAGGTTTGGTCGACGGGCCAGAGTTTGACATGTATGCATTAGAGGATACTACTGTAGTGTCACTGTGACAGGATGATAGAGGAGTCGTATCCATACAGATGTACGGGGTCATTGTCAGTAATCCTACAGATAATATCTGCTCCACATGACTCCTTCTCACTGACTGACATCATGCAACATGGAGCTTATTGTTACACTTACCTCTTCTACTTCTTCTCTCTTCTACCTTCTCTGTTTTTTGTCGATCTTTCGATGCAGATTTTCTTTTCCCCTGAACTGGTGATTCTGATAAAAAAAACAAGAAAAAGATGTATATTATAAACTCCTAAAAGATTAGCTTTGTATCTTTATATAGAATTCTGTTATTCTTGTACCCTGTAGTCCCGGTAATTGATTATTGCACCATAATAGAGAGAATATGTCATATATACATAAAACCACCTGAGGGTCTGAGAATTAGATTGCCTTGTGAACTGATTAATATGAAACCTGTAGGTTTTCCGATATGTGGTGTCTAGCCAGGGAACTATGTCCCCTTATTAACATGATAACACTGCGGCATCCTGCAAGTAATATCTTAAAATAAGTTAGCTAAAACCTCAGTGCATTCTTAAGGTGATAAGGATCAGTATAGGCCTAGATGGAGCCATGGGTGCAGTATTCAGAATCAGTTTGGCAGAAGACTGAATGGCTTCTTATGCATTAAAAATTATAACCTATGAGGCTATGTGCCCACGTAGCAGATTTGATGCAGAGCGTTTTTGCCTCTCTCTGGCAGAAAAAAACGTATGCAGATTTACATGCAGATTTACATGCGTTTTTTCTGCCAGAGAGAAGCGTTTTTTCAGCATTTTTACATGCGCTTTCGCATGCGTTTTTTCAAGAAGTTTTCCAAACGATTTTGAGCATCACTTGGAAAAGTGCTTGACAAGTTGGTCACACTATTTAAATCCATGCAACCGGCATGGATTTATATAGTGTGACCGAGTAATAGTTAAAAAAAAGAATAAGAATGGTAAAAAATGAAAAAAAAAAGATTATACTCACCTTCCGGTGTCTTCCCGGTGTCATCTCTGCTGCGTCCGGTCTCTTGCAATGCTCGCGGTGCTGTGAAGGACCTGCGGTGACGTCATTGAGTCATGTGATGGGTCACATGACTCAGTGACGTCATGACAGGTCCTTCACAACAGCGCGAGCATTGCAAGAGACCGGACGGCGTGGACAAAACACTGGGAGGACATCGGAAGGTGATTATAAGCTTTATTTTTTATTTTAAATTCTTTTCTTTACAGATTCTATGGTACCCAGGTCTGGATGAGAGTCTCCTCTCCTCCAGACTTGGGTACCATCCGCACATTAGAAAGCGCCAATTACGCAAGTACAGATGCAGTCTTGCGGAATTAGCGCGTTCTAATGCAAGTCAATGGCGGCGATTACGCTGCGCGTCCGCAAAATTAATGGACATGCTGCGTATTTTTGAGCGCAGCATAAACGCTGCGGAAAAATACGCAGCATGGGCATTGAAAGTGCGGAATTGCATTGGAGACCATGGGGGAAGGTTTACCAAGCGTTTCCCAAGTGTTTACGCTGTAGAAATTCCGCAGCGTAAACGCTTGAAAAACGCATCGTGGGCACACAGCCTAAGAGTGAGGATTTTTATAAAATGAAATGTTGGGCTGTTTTCACATTACACTTTTTGACACAGGCTGCAATAGAATGACCTATAGAGCTATACATACCTGACAATATGGATGACTGTCTGCCTTCAGCAGTGAAACACTGCTTGTCATCATCAGACTTAGAGGGGGAAGAATCTTTCTGCGTCTGGTTGTCATCAGATTTAGAGGGGGAAGAATCTTTCTGCTTCTGCTTATCATCATCAGATTTAGAGGGGGGAGAATCTTTCTGCGTCTGGTTGTCATCAGATTTAGAGGGGGGAGAATCTTTCTGCGTCTGGTTGTCATCAGATTTAGAGGGGGGAGAATCTTTCTGCGTCTGGTTGTCATCAGATTTAGAGGGGGGAGAATCTTTCTGCGTCTGGTTGTCATCAGATTTAGAGGGGGGAGAATCTTTCTGCGTCTGGTTGTCATCAGACTTAGAGGGGGGAGAATCTTTCTGCGTCTGGTTGTCATCAGATTTAGAGGGGGGAGAATCTTTCTGCGTCTGGTTGTCATCAGACTTAGAGGGGGGAGAATCTCTCTGTGTCTGGTTGTCATCCTCAGATTTAGAAGGGGGAGAATCTTTCTGCGTCTGGTTGTCATCAGACTTAGAGGGGGGAGAATCTCTCTGTGTCTGGTTGTCATCAGATTTAGAAGGGGGAGAATCTTTCTGCGTCTGGTTGTCTTCAGACTTAGAGGGGGGAGAATCTTTCTGTCTGTTTGGTAGAAGAAAAACATATAAATTACAAGTGAAAACAATAGATACGGATACAACACCTGTCTGCAAAGCCCATTAGGACATCTGAATAACATGAAGGGGATGCTGTGCTCAAGACCCTCTTCTACCAGCAAGAATGGAGAATCACTAGCAATATTTATTTTCCTGTAATGAACTGGAAATTAAAGCTGGTCATAGTTATCAACTTTCATCACCAGCGTTATCACAAGTCAGAAACATGGTGATCAGCAATCATGTGGTCATCGATACTGGATTTAGTATCGACTTACACTCGTCTTGAATTTGGTGTTGTGAACACATATCAGAATGGACCCCATAAAAATAATTTGCTCACATGTCTGACTGTTTTGCACTTTCTGGTGAATACCCTGGAGGTGACTTGGGTTCTTCATTGTTCATCATCTTGGTATGGATGGAACAGAGCTAATACAAAGAGGAAAAAAAAATATTTTAATATTTTACAATTTTATTTTAATTACAGGTTGTATGGATCTTATTGGTCACATACTTACTTTAGAAAGCCTATGCGAAGATGATAGAAAGTTTTGGCTTTCCGGCCAGTCATTATCTTCACTTGTGTCCCCCTCATCTGAATCAATATGTTGATGTCTGCTACATCGAGCTGAAAAGTACAAGAGTTAATCGAGATTATTAGCATAATACTTTGTCCTGAACAGTCACCATTTGATCATGAATCAAGGTGGGGACTGATTCTCACTTAAAATGAAATACAAGACACACAGCAGCTTTCTGCAGATGATGTCTCATTCTACTTACTGTCAAAGTAGATGGTATCCTCTTCTGACTCAAGATCAGGAATGAACAGCGACTTCTGACTTAGAAGGTTGTCAAAATCTAAGTTACGCAGGAATGGATGAAATTTGATCTCATTTGCTCCTCCTTGAAAAGGAAAACAATGAATAGTGATATAGTTATTGTCAAAGAGACAAGTTTCTTAGGCCTCCTACACATATCCGTGTTTGCACTACATGTGGCATCCATTTTTCTTTCACGTATGCCACCCGTACCCATTATCATCTATGCTGCTGTTTTTTTGTGGCAGCACAGATGACAAGTGCCAATACAAGTCTATGGGACCCTGAAAAACACGTACATCACACAGATGGCATCCGTGTGCCATTTGTGTGCCTTCCTTACGCTGTATCTGTTTAACATTACAAAGTATAAGAGATACTTTATCATTTCTTTTTCTTTGCCGTACCGGAAAAACACTGATGGCACACTGATGGCACACTGATTCAAAACACTGATGACACTAGTACTGTTTTTTTCCGGTACTGGTTTCAGTACTGATTTTATACGGACGTGTGAAGGGGGCGTTAATCTGAACGGTTGACGTAACAGAGCCGAAGTGAAGTAGATGTACTGAAAGTCTTAGCATGAAGAATGGGGAATGGCCAAGCTGGTAGAGAACAAAACCTCAGTGCTGATCCTCATTATTCATTTTCTGTTCACAGAGGTGTAATAAGTCATTAATAATAGTATTATATACATTACCTGTCCCAAGTCTTTGTGCTGGATCTTTTCTGAGCAGCTCAATGATGATATCCCGAGCTGTGGCTGGAAAAGCCGAATTAGTAAGTTTCCAATATATGTCATCTGTTATGTAAAAAGCAAATATTACAGAAAATGAAACATCTTAATTTATTTTATCAAAACAAAAATCTTTTATATTAACAAAAGTAACTAAATCACACAACTAATCTATTCAAATAACAATGACATTACACAGCAATCAGATTATTTTACTTACCCCTGACAATATGGCTGTAAATGTCATATTTGGAAGGCCCATAAAATGGTACACGTCCTACAAGAAATGTATATAGGATGATCCCAATTGACCACCAGTCAGCTGGCCTTCCATAGCCTTCCTTTAAGATAACTTCTGGGGCTATGTAATGAGGGGAGCCAGCAATCTGGAAAAAACAGAGGAATGAGATAATGATCAGAGAACATAATTGTGACAAATAACATCAGTGGAAACGTTTTCTAGATGAGAAAGTATAAGAGAAGGAGAAATGGAGGAGATGAGTAAAGAACAAGTTCCTGCCTACCTCCTTATCATGGAACTCTCTGGTGATGTCCTCAATTGGAGCCTTGTAGATCTCTGATGTTGGTCTCATGAGGCAGAGTTTGGAAAGCCCAAAATCTGTAACTTGAATATGACCAGTTGACGTTATCAGGAGGCTGTGAAAAAAAGAGGATGTCAGCCCCAAGTTGCAAATAGATTGTATAATAAACGATATCTTTTTTCCCCTTTCTTATACTACAAGTGTCACTTACTTTTCAGGCTTCAGGTCTCTGTGCATTACACCATAGCTGTGCAGATATTCCACAGCTAGAACCGTTTCTGCAATGTACAGACGAGCCAAGGGGACAGGTAAACACCCATAGTTCTTCATAAAACTGCCACAGTCTCCTCCTACAGCAGAAAGCAAATATGACAGGAGAGGGTTTGTTACAATGTAAATGACACATGAGGAGTGTGAATGAGAAATGAGCAGAGACATTGGGGCAGGACGTCATACACAGAGATATACTGTATAATAATGCAAAAAACCCTCCATTGGAGCATACCCGAATAGTAACTAGGACTGCACTAAATGTCTATGAAGCAAAACCACAAAGGTGCAAGAGCTGCACAAATAAGTGCAATGAAGCAACATCCCATATAAAAGCATGAATCTTTATTAGTCACGTGGAATAAATATTTAAAAATAACAAGGTAACTCATACAAAAAAGAGACACTATTCTGGCCAAAAAAGTATGAGCTATATATACTATGTATCTTGCAATAAATAAATATATAATTAGTTAAAGGTGTTAGCAGTCTCATTTGTGGTTTTGCTTTATATACTGTATAAGGCCGGTTTCACACGTCCGGATATTTCTGGTACCGGAAAAACCTGTGTCGGAGATGTCCGTGTGCCGCATCAGGAGCACACGTACCGGCGTTTGGGAATCAGTGTACAGTTAGCGTTATTCCCAAAAGCCGGGTACTGAACGCTGCGCTCATCATTTTCCCCTGCCGGCACTGCGATCAGCACCAGCAGGAGTTAATAATGAGAGTTGTAGTCTGCTCCCGGTGTCTCCACCTGTAAAAATAAGAATAAAATAAAAAAAAACCCTTATACTCACCTACCTGTCCTAAGTATCTCCTGCTGTAATCCATGCGACTACTCAGCAGAGGAGCTGGGGAGAATGACTCCTGCAGCGAGCGACGCCAGACCTCAGCTGAGCTCAGTGAGTGACAGGACACCGCTCGCTGAGCTCAGCGCAGATTCGGGGCCGCTCGCTGCAGGAGTCATTCTCCCCGGCTCCTCTGCTGAGCGGTCTCATGGATTACAGTGGGGGACATTTAGGACAGGTGAGGGTATAGATTTTTTTTTTATTCTTATTTTTACAGGTAGAAATACACTGGGAGAAGACAACCCTCATCATTAACCCCTGCTGGTTCTGATCGCAGCGCCGGCAGGGGACAATGATGAGGGCAGCGTTTAGCACCCGGCGCTAACTTTATCGCTAATTCCCAGGCGCCGACACATGTCACACGGATGGCATCCGTGTGCAGTATGTGTTTACACTGAACCATTGACTTGAATGGGTCTGTGTGATCCGTCCTGCTGGCCAAAAACAGACATGTCTACGTGTGGATCACATGGACACACGGTCCGTGGAAACACTGACATGTGCGCACATGTGTCAGTGTCTCCAGTACGTGTGGTAAACTGTCACCTCACGTACCAGAAATACTGAAGCGTGAAAGAGGCCTAATGTAGAGCGTATAAAGCAGAGTGACCCAATATAAAAAGACAGAGCCGTGCCTCATCTGCAAGCCTCTTATTCATTACTCTGTGAAATGCTCATCTATACAAACTGTTAGAATTGAGTCAAATCCTCCTTTTATCCTCAGTGGATATTTTTGCCATTCTCAGTGAGGACATTCACCAGAGACTTTCACAGAGATAATGATTTTCCTGGCATCTTGGTAACAGATAACTTATAGTAAATGCAGTATGGACATGTATCCGTCCATGTGGTCACATTCAGATTATGGAGAAGATGCTAGAGATAAGCAGATTGAGGCTGGATATAGGCACAATGGATATGACTTACCTGCTGCATACTCCATGACCATACACAGATGATGAGGAGTTGGAAAGGAGCACAACATGGAGGCCACAAAGGAACAATCAGCAAATGTTAGGATGTCCCTCTCTAGAAAGGCACGTTCAAGTCTTCTTGGAATATTCACGTTCTCCTTGTCCAGCTTCTTCATAGCGAATAGCTGGCTTGTGTATTTGTGTCGCACTAAGTGGACGGCTCTGGAGAGAAGGAAAATCCATGATTTATAATGAATTCTTACTAACATTTTGTCTATAAACCTCATCACATGATTGTCTGGTTACTACTAGATGTCACTAGAAATCCATGTAGAAATCCATCAAGTTACACAACATAAATGATGACCTATGCGAGGTCCTCATCTATGTCACGTCCTAACTGACCTAAATAATGACATATAGATGTGGCCAGTAGACATGAGCTAACACATTTGAGTGGAATTAAATTCTACTCAGATTTTGCAAAATTCTGCATTCACCAATATGGCGTTTTGTTTTTTTGTTTGTTTTGTTTTTTGTAATTTGCTTACTCATGGATTTAGCAAAATGTCAAGCGTTGGCCACCATTTTCAAAATCTTGAAAGGCCATAAAAAAGTTTAAAAATAAACAAATTTTTATACTCACTTCTACGGCCCCTCCGCCTCAACCGTCCGTTCCTTGCCGCATCCTCAAATCTCTGCTGCTAATGCTGAAATCCAAATGCCTCTCATACTGGGACGGGACTTCCAACATTGATGAGATCTGGGAGGATTATGCACAAGCGCAAGAACAGTCACGGTGTCACAATGTTGTGACTTTTTATGCTCTTGCATAGAACTCTCTCAGACCTTCTCAAAGCCTGAAGTCCTTGCATAGCGTGAGCGGTGGCAAACTGAAGAGGCAGTGAGGACCGGACGGGTGACGGTGAGAAGTGGAGGGGCTAGAGAATTGAGCAGTAAGGGGAGTATAAGTATGTTTCTTATGCTTATTATGTTCTGGGGCCTGGTGAGGCCCCAGAGCATAATAAGGGACATTAATTTCTCCTTGAATCGTATTTTCACAAGTCCACGTGAACAAGCAAATTAGAATTTTGCCTGATTCGCTCATCTCTTGTGGACAGTATGGACTCAGAGCATTTCTCTGTTGTACGGGCTGGGCACAGAGACAGAAGCATTGTCATAAGGAACACTAGGAAATGTATATTATGCAAACATAAAGCTCACCCATAAGCTCCACTGCTGATCAGTTTGATTGGTTTAAAGTCGGTCTTACTAGGACTTGTCTCCAAGTTCAATGATCCGGTCAAGGCCTAGAAATAATAAGAAATGACATTAAGACATAGAATCTGCAGGAAAATAAAATCTCCAGATGCAGGAACTTCTCCTCTATATTATGTCCACGCTGATTACATTGCAGCAGATGTAGAGGACATGATGCAAGCCGGACCCTCCACAGACAGTATTATATTTTAAGGGGATATTCCCCATGCATAGATATCACTGTACTGCAGGGTATGATAAGGGGCATCACACAGAAGAGGCAGAATAACAATGCCATCATTACTCACAATAGATCTGATCTACATAAAAGCAAAGATATCCCATTGTCATCTGGGGTATAATATTATATGTGTAATTCATACCCCGTTATCTGATGATAAACAGACGTCTCCTCTGA
Source organism: Phyllobates terribilis (assembly GCF_046119375.1). NCBI lineage: Eukaryota > Metazoa > Chordata > Amphibia > Anura > Dendrobatidae > Phyllobates > Phyllobates terribilis. The sequence goes on from NW_027363075.1 coordinate 2,136,917, forward strand.
TACTTACACTGGCAGATTCGTGGATCTCTGGTGTCTCACATATTCCACCATCAGTACTGGCCGTCGACACAGTTATTTCTAAAATAATGATAAAATAATGAAAAGATGTCATGTATCAGTCTATATCAGTACTTAATATATAACACATCCATATAATGAAGGACATGACAAGATCTCTGTAAATGATATAAAAACTAGATATCTGGTATTCTGCACATACTAAATATACAGTATTTATGGCACATCCAGAGATAGATACACTGGGCGATTGTTCAGGATCTGATTACCGTATTTTTCAAGTTATAAGACACACTTTTTTCTGTAAAATGGGGGTGCGTCTTATCCCAACGTAGCTTACTGAGGGGGGGGGGGGTTGCGGTGAAGCGAGGCCCCAGGACGCAGGGTCACTGCTGCAGGAAGCTGGCGGCGGCAGGAGTGGGGCGATGCTGTGGGCCCCAGGCTGGGAGGAGGGGGTGTTCGGCGGTGCAAGGATGCAGCGGCCCCTGGGCTTTCAGAAAATGTCGCCGGAGACTCCGCACTTCCATGATTTTCAGTGTGGTGGACTTCGGAAAAATGGATTCTGGAGATGGCGCATGCAGATTGAGATCTTGTCTCCCGAGATCTCAATCTGTGCATGCGCCACCTCCGGTGGAGATTTTCCCAAGGTCCACCAGATTGAAAACCATGGAAGTGCAGGGACTTCAGTGCAGCATCGCCCCACTCCTGCTGCTGCCATCTTTCCGCCGCCTTTCCCCTAGAAAAGTTACCACAAAATTGGATTATAAGTTGCTCCACCATTTTATTAAAAAAATGTTTTTCCTATTTTCCGCTCCAAAATTTCACCTGCTTCTTATGGTCCGGTGCATCTTATAGTCTTCAAAATATGGTATTTTTGAACAATTACATGATTGGGGATCTATGACCCTCATTTTGGAGCCGAGAAGACCACACAGGCGTGAAGTAGAATTACATGATCCCTCTCCATTACAGGGAATGAAGAGTAAATCTACATATTCTCTGCCATTCTCTATAATATCTGGATATTTGAATGTAAAATATTAGATGATCGGCTTACCTTCAATCAGATCAGTTTTTAGCTCTAACTGACTAATATTAGGGTCAGGCATGTTCACGGTTTGCCCCTCTTCGGAGTCACCTTCGGATGTTTCCTGATGGTTATAATATGTACAATTAGTATAACATTTCACAAATACTAAATTATCATATACAATAGATAGGAAGGACTAAACATTGGATTTACTGGTAATTTCAGTATTGGACGGACTATACACAGCCACTCCCTCCAGTAAATCAACAATAATATATAAGGTACTTGTATATACAACTGATCTCTGTTATCAGAATTGCAGCATTTACAAGAAGGAAGATTGTGATGATCGAGCAAAACAGAGGCAGAAATACAAACTCCCACCGCTGAGTACAGACTGCCATCACACATGATGGAGCCGCAGGGACAGGCGGTCATGAAATATCCTGTGCCTGCCTGGAGGGGACAAGCAAGGACATGTGATATAGAAGATGATGGCTCCTTACCAGGTGCTCCAGTGAGCGGGCCGGACTCTCCAGTATATTCAGGACATTTTGGGCCAGTTGTTTAAAAAAGGCCAATTTTCCACTTTGGGCTTTTTCTTCAGCCTATAAAGATGGAAATAAATACAAAAGGAAAATCATGAGAGAAAGTGCAGAATGGAGGAGGTCATTTATGTCACCATTTTACTCCTGTCTATCTGCAGCTACAATTACTACACATTTGGTACATTTTATATATTATATTGGTGTCGATCTAAAGAACAATTTTCTGTAAATAAACTTGTATTCCATTATTATTATTTGATTTGTATTATTATTATTATTATTATTTTTTATACAGCATAAAAACACTTGTATAATTAGTGGTGGTGAATTATGATGTCATAATAGCAGTGATGTCGTGATGGAATCTTGTGATGGAATCTTAACGGGGCATCTCACCGTGAAAGGAAGTTTCCTAGCAATAGTTAAGGTGGCAAAACCATAGTTTGTGCATCAGTACCAGATGCTTGAATGTAAGAAAGAACTGTGGGTACTTTACATTTCTAATCAGTGAGGCTAGTTCTATGGTCTGAGATAAATTATTAATATTTGTTATACACAATAAAAATCATAATTACATATTTATAAGAAATCCGGATTAAGGTGCTAAATGAAGTGTCTTTACTAAGGGACAAGGACTGGACTAGGAGTGAAATCTAGCCCTGACATTTGAATCATACAGGCTCATGCTGCACTTTTACACCCTCTTCCCAAAATGGGGATCTCTATTACAAATATGACCCTGCCTGACACTGAAGAAAGTCTAAATTTTATTACTACCAATAATACCACTATACAGTAAGGGAGACCAACTAGACATAATAATAATAATTTGTGCAGATTGTCTGCTATTTACCTGTTGTACTAATGTCCTGATGTTCTGCTGTAAATGCTGAAGATATTCTGAGGTAATACGACCTTGGTAGTATTTGGTCAAGCAGTCCCGTACAAGCTCCATAACCAGCCGGTAAGTGAAGCTGAGGACGCCATCGGGTAGTGGTAGCACACAGTTAGGGGTATAGGTGGTAAGAATCCCCTGGAGTAGTGCCAACTCCTGAAGTCTGTCTGGAGAAATTCCAGACATTTCAATGAAATGCGCAATCAGTATATCACTAGATAAGTAGCTAAACACTGACAACAATGACACCGGGGTATCAAAGTGACACTGAAGTGTAAACGCTTGTATAAGTAGTGGTTGTGAATTATGATGTCATAATAGCAGTGATGTCATGATGGAATCTTGTGATGGAATCTTACAGGTGCATCTCACCTTATAAGGAAGTTGCCTAGCAACAGCTAAGATGCCATCTACATAGACTGAGCATCAGCATCAGATGCTTGAATGTAAGAAAGAGCTATGGGTACTTCACTTTTACTTTGATAGGCAGGTGAGTATAAGGATTTTTTAATTTTATTCTTATTTTTACACTAGGACACAGCGGGAGCAGACTACTACTCTCATCATTGTCCCTTGGTTGTGCTGATCACAGCGCCAGCAGGTTACAATGATGAGGGCAGCATTCAGCACCCGGTGATTGGGAACAGCGGTAACTGTACTGCTGATTCCCAGGTGGCGGAATGTGCGCTCCTGATGCGGCACACGGTTGCCACACAGGTGCACATGGACACGTATATCTCCCGTACCGGTTTTTCCGATACTGGAAATATCAGGACATGTGAAACCGGCCTAACTCTGGACTCTGTAAACAGAAAAAACTGATGGCACTTCTAATACGAGAAATAGGTGTGAACAGGTGCTTACTAGGAGAAGCTACCTCCATATACAATTAACAAATAAAGTATCAAACTGCAATGCTAAGTATGTAAGCATGAAATACGGAATATAAATAGCATTACTGCTATAGAAAATAGAAATAAATGAGAAATCTTAGCGCATAAATTGGCCAATTCATGTGTACCTGTCCCTTAGAGAGGTATTCACATTGGTAGGGTCCTGGCACTGAGAAACGCCTTACCGCGGCTGCCAGATACACATGAATTGGCCAATTTATGTGCTAAGATTTCTCATTTATTTCTATTTTCTACAGCAGTAATGCTATTCATATTCCATATTTCATGTTCACATACTTAGCCTTGCAGTGTGCTACTTTATTTGTTAATTACTCTGGACTCTGTGTGGCCTCTGTTCAGCGGTGTTCTTTTTATCAGAGGCTCGCAAAACTGTGGCCGACGGCACTTTTATTCACGCCTAATAAAAAGACGGACACCGTGGGATCACAGGCCAGACGGTGCCTCCATCTGCCTCATTACAGGGAATCTTCCGCCGGAGGCTCCGTCTGGATCACGTATTTCAGAGATTTACATGGAAACCCCGGTGTAAGCGCTGAGCGTAGAGCACAGGATAAATGTGGGCAGAGCCATATTGCGAACTCTGGGAGGCTGAATGAACAAACCAACAGCAGGTGAAGAATTGGTTTTATTTATTTATTTACACCGTTCCTCGTGCGGTTTAAGTGATTAGATGACTTTATTCTTCGGGTCGGTGCGATTACAGTGATACCAGATTCATATCGGGTTTTTACATTTGGCAGCTGTCACACACTAAACTTTTTTTTTTGCAAAGACTAGTTTTTGCATCGCCATATTTTGAGAGCTATAATTTTTCCATATTTCGGTCGACAGAGTTATGTGATAGCTTGTATTTTGCGGGACAAGTTGATGTTTTTATTGGTACCATTTTCGGGCATGTGACATTTTTTGATCGCTTTCTATTCTGATTTTTGGGAGGCAGAATAAACAAAAACCAACAATTCAGTAATTGTTTTTTTAGTTTTTTTTATGCAGCTCTGCGTGTGGTAAAATTAATAAGGCAGCTTTATTCCTCGGGTCAGTACATTTACAGCCATACTGCATTTATATCTTTTTTTATGTTTTGGCGCTTTTACACAATAAAAACTATTTCATAGAAAAAATCGCTTTATTCTAAGAGCTATAACTTTTTTATTTTTTGGCTGATGGAGCTGTATGGTGGCTTGCTTTTTGTGGGACAAGATGATGTTTTCAGTGGTATAATTTTTATTTATATTCGTCTCTTTGATCGCGTTTTATTCCACTTTTTGTTCGTTGGTATGATGATAAAGCACCGTTTTTTGATTCTTTTTTTTTTACTGTGTTCACTAAAGGGGTTAACTAGTGGGACAGTTTTATAGATCAGGTCGTTCCGGATGCGGCGATACTAAATATGTGTACTCTTATTGTTTTTCTTCATAATAATATTTTATTTTTTTATTATTTTTTTATTTTTAAAAAAATATTTTTACAACTTTTTTTTCACTTTTTTTACTTTGTCCCACTATGGGACTTTCACTTTCAGCAGGCTGATCGCAGTTCTAAGGTATAGCAGTGCAGGATCACTGCTATACCTTGTAAACTGTCAGTGCTGCAGACACAAGCTAGTTTGATCATGCACTGCGCATGGTCAAACTAACTTGCTGGTGCCTGGTGACACAGGTGTCGTCATGATGACATCGTGTCACCATGGCAACGATCGGGACCCCGTGAGGACAGCGCAGGGTCTCCGATCCAAGAGCAGAGGTGCTTCTGTCCCTCCACTCACTTGCTAAATGCTGCGATCGCAGCATTTAGGGGGTTAAAGTGCCGGGTGTCAGCTGTCAAAATCAGCTGACAACCGGTGGCGATTGATCCCGCACAGCCTGTGTCGTAATAATACGTACCTGGTCCATAAGGCCCAGGGCACAGGGACGTATTATTATGCACAATGTCAGAAAGGGGTTAAAGCTTCTGACGCGCCCCTGGGCCTGCTGTGTCGTGCGGCATCGCGCGCACGGGGGCTTACCCGGAGCCGGATCAGATGGGGGTAGTAGTCTCGTGGCGGTGACCCGGTCCGTGCCCAGGGAGTCAAACTGAGCGGCAGTATTTAGCAGTAGATGTTATATTGCTCGACTACGCCACCCGTTGAATGCAGTCATGAGACCGCCGCTGCAGGGCAGACCGCTGAGGCCGGTGGTACGGTTGTGCAGCGGGGATGGTATAACCCCCAACGGGAGGGGTATGGCCTCAGGGCAGCGGATGTGGATGATGAAACACTCAGAGACGGTGCGGTGTAGTTCAGGGTCTTTACTGGTGGCAAAGGTAGACCCTCCCGGAGTACTGGCTAGCGATCGGGGCCTGGTCAGTCCGTGAGCAGATGGAATCTTCCCTGGCCAGGCGGAGTTGTAGGCCTCCCCAACTAATCGTACTCTTCTGGCTACCTTGCTAGAGGCTGGTAAAAGTAGCCCACGTCCCTGAGTGTACCGTGTGGTGCTCACCCGTATGGCCGGTGACTCATAGAATCATAGAATCATAGAATGGTAGAGTTGGAAGGGACCTCCTGGGTCATCTGGTCCAACCCCCTGCTCAAAGCAGGATTCACTAAATCATCTCAGACAGATGTCTGTCCAGCCTCTGTTTGAAGACGTCCATTGAAGGGGAACTCACCACCTCTCGTGGCAGCCTGTTCCACTCATTAATCACCCTAACTGTCAAAAAGTTTTTTCTAATATCTAATCTGTGTCTCCTCCCATTTAGTTTCATCCCATTGCTTCTAGTCTTTCCTTGTGCAAATGAGAATAAAGATGATCCTTCTACAATGTGACAGCCCTTGACATATTTGTAGACAGCTATTAAGTCTCCTCTCAGTCTTCTTTTTTGCAAGCTAAACATTCCCAAATCCTGCAACCGTTCCTCATAGGACATGGTTTGCAGACCAGTCACCATTCTGGTCGCTCTTCTCTGAACTTGCTCCAGTTTGTCTATGTCTTTTTTAAAATGTGGTGCCCAAAACTGTACACAGTATTCCAGATGAGGTCTGACCAAAGAGGAGTAAAGACCGATAATGACTTCACGTGATCTAGACTGTATGCATCTGTTAATACATCCCAGAATTGTATTTGCCTTTTTTGCTGCTGCATCACACTGTTGACTCATGTTCAGTCTATGATCTATTAGTATACCTAAGTCTTTTTCACATGTACTGTTGCTTAGCTCTATTCCTCCCATTCTGTATATGCTTTTTTCATTTTTATTGCCCAGATGTAGTACTTTGCATTTTTCCCTGTTAAAAACCATTATATTGGTTGCTGCCCACTGCTCCAGTTTATTTATGTCTTTTTGAATCCTCTCTCTCTCTTCTCTAGTATTAGCTATCCCTCCTAGCTTTGTGTCATCAGCAAATTTAATCAGTTTACCCTCAATTCCTTCATCTAAATCATTGATAAAGATGTTGAACAATACAGGTCCCAGGACGGAGCCCTGTGGTACCCCACTTGAGACATTCATCCAGCTGGATGTGAAGCCATTTACAACCACCCTTTGAGTCCGATCACTAAGCCAGTTATGAATCCACCTAACAGTTGCCTGGTCCATTGCATACTTGGTCATTTTTTCAATAAGGATGGTGTGAGATACTTTGTCAAATGCTTTGCTGAAGTCAAGATATACTATATCTACAGCATTTCCCTGATCCACCCGGGGCCTTCTGGTAGCTTCTGCTCCACGACGGCGGTGCTGGTCCCTTGCGTGTGACCGTGCCTTCGGGTTTCTTGGCCAGAGGACCTGAAATCCCCTGCTGGGCGGTTTCTGCTGCTGGGTAAGGATTAGTCCCCACAGCCTCGGACTCCGGGTCCGGTAAGAACTCTTCAATCAGGGCGAGCTCTACAGCTTCCAGCCCCTGATCTCTTTTAGCACAGCTCCCACAGAGCTCCTGATCTTTCTTGCTCCTAAAGCTGCTCCACTACAGACCAGACTGTGTCTCTGTCTGTGTTCTCTCACTCTCTTCTAACCCTGCCTCAGCCCCAGCTTTATATAGGGGAAGTTCTTCCCCTCCCAGGACTGGGCAGGAGGTGTGGCATGCATAGGATGTCTGACCAGGAAACCTCCCACCTGCTCACAGACGTAATATTGCTATTACTGTGGAAACCAGACCCCTGGGGTGCCACATTCCCCCCTAGTAAAATTTAGTACTCCGGGACTAAACATATTTTTGTAAAACATAACAAGTAAAAACAGAAACAGTACAATAAAGAAGAACACATTAGGATGGTCACGGCATGTCCGCAACCGGGTGCAGTCTTTGAAGAAAACAAAGGTGTCCATTTCACCAAGAGACCGGGAGCCGTAACCAGGTAGGGGTCTGTCCTGCCCCGAGTCCTTAACAGTCTTTGTCCTTTCCTGGGTTACGCTCCAAACATATGTACAAAGGATTCCGGATAATCCCTAAATGACACCTATAAAATAACTAAAAATACACAATTATTTACAGGTAACAGAAAACAGGTAAATACAAATAAACAGTCTAAACACTTAGATCCTCCAACGTACGGGCAACTGGCCTCTAGTGGCTCTAGTGGACCTACGGAGCTGACTGACTGGTCCTGAGCTACGGGGTGTAGGAGCTGTCAAAGGTAAACTGGGCAGCTGTCTACGGGCTCTTTGGCTCACTAGGGGCACGGCAGGCTCATTATAAGCAGAGGGTTGATCCTCCTGGTCTGCTTGTGTGGGGTCTTCTGCCTCCTGGACCGGCTGCTCTTCCAGCTCTACCTGTTTCTCTGTAGGTACTTGAGATGCTGGTTGGAGGAAGGTGAGGACGGGTACCACAACAGCGCCATTGACTTGAGTCCAAGACCGAGGGAAGTCTCCGAGCACAGTACTGACCATATCTTCCCTTTCCTCTGCGGGTCGAGGGTCTTCTTGTTCTTCTTCAGGGCTTCGTAGCTGTTCGGGACACTTCTTCAGGTGATCTCGGGAGACAATGGCTGTGGTTTCTCCTCCGTCCTTACTGATTATGCAGACTTTCGGGTTCTCATGGCTTGAGGGCAGTACGGTGTACGGGTCCTTCTCCCACTGGTCGTCCAACTTGTGGAGGCGTCTCTTCCTCTTCAAGACCTGCTCTCCAGGTACCAGGGGAACAGCGGGAGCATACTGGTTGTAAGTCTTCTCCTGTCTTTCTCTAGCTTGACAGAGACTTCGCTCCACGTTCTCCTGTACTTTCCGGTACTGCTGCTGCCTTTCTGTGTCCCAGTCTGCTTCTGGTGAAGTGTCCTCGGGTGTCAGGACTCCCATCTCCAGATCAAAAGGAAGCTTACCAGGTCTTGCTCTCATTAGGTAAGCCGGGGTACAGTTGGTAGAACCTACCAGGATGTGGTTGTATAGGTCCACCAGATCAGGCAGTTTCTCAGGCCACAGACTGCGTTCTTCCAGGGGCAATGTTTTCAGAAGATCTATCACCACCTGGTTCATTTTCTCGCAGAGCCCATTGGTTTGCGGATGATAGGGTGTTGTTCTTATCTTCCGGCAGCCATACAGAGTACAGAACTCCTGGAAGACTTCCGCTTCAAAGGCTGGTCCTTGGTCCGTCAGCACCTGCTCTGGGTATCCGTGTGGACGGCAGAAGTGCTGCTGGAAAGCTCTAGCTGCTGTTTGAGCCGTTAAGTCCTTGACCGGGACCACCACCAGGAACCGGGAGTAATGATCTACGATTGTGAGGGCGTAGACATACCCAGATCTGCTTGGAGCCAGTTTCACATGGTCCAGGGCTACCAGTTCCAGTGGCTGTCGGGTGATGATGGGCTGCAAGGGAGTCTTCTGGCTGGCACGGTCCTTCCTTCTTAGGTGGCACGGGCCACAGTCTCTGCACCACCTCTCGATGATTCCTCTCATGCCTACCCAGTGGAACCGCGCACGCAGCAGGAACTCCAGCTTCTTCCATCCGAAGTGCCCAGCTCCGTTGTGGTATGCCTCCAGCACCATAGCCGCGTCTCTTCTTGGCACCACTACTTGCCAGATCAGTTCATGCGTCCGGGAGTTAACCATTCTGCGGCACAACTTCCCCTTGTAAAGGAACAGTCGACTCTTCTCAATCCACAGTTGCTTGGCCTCCTCCGGAGCGTCTGGGTCAAGGCGGGCATCTGGCTGAGTCAGCATCTCCTTCACCAGTCGGACGGCGGGGTCACTGTCTTGCGTTTCCGCCCAGTTGTAATGAGGTAAGGGGTTGAACGTAGCGGATTGCTTACTCCTTACACGGTGGGAATGCTGGATAGTCCCATGCCGGTGGAACGCGGGAAGTTCAACTTCTTCCAGTTCCTCTGGATCTTCCCCCACGTCCGGTAGGTTTGGCATTCTGGACAAGGCATCCGCGTTGGTATTGGAGCGTCCTGCCCGGTATTTGATTGTGAACTCAAAGTTGGACAGGCGGGCCATCCATCTCTGCTCCAGGGCACCGAGTCTTGCCGTATCCAGGTGTGTCAACGGGTTGTTATCCGTGTACACGGTGAACCGGGAAGAGGCGAGGTAGTGCTTAAAGCGTTCGGTGACTGCCCACACCACTGCCAGGAATTCTAGCTTGAATGAGCTGTAATTCTCAGGGTTTCTTTCGGTGGGTCGCAGTTTTCGGCTGGCGTAAGCAATTACCCGTTCTTTCCCCTGCTGGATGTGGGACAGTACGGCTCCTAGCCCGATGTTACTTGCGTCGGTGTAGAGGATAAAGGGCTGGCTGTAATCAGGGTACGCCAGGATTTCATCCCCCTTGAGGGCCATCTTCAGCTGGCGGAAGGACTCTTCTTCCAACTTCTCCCATCTGAAGGGCGGCTTCTGGTTCTTGGCCTTCCTGGACTGGCCTATCAGGAGGTCCTGCATAGGAGCTGCCTTTTTGGTGAAACCCGGAATGAACCTTCGGTAGTAGCCTACCAACCCGAGGAACTGCCGCACTTCCTTTACGCTGGAGGGGCTTGGCCATTCCTTAATTGTGGTGATCTTATCAGGGTCGGGAGCCACTTCGTCAGCACTCACCACGTGTCCCAGGTACTGCACCTTTGGTTTCAGGAGGTGACACTTGGAGGGTTTCACCTTCAGGCCGTAGTTTGCCAGGGCTTCGAACACTTCTGCCAGGTGTTTCAGGTGGTCCTCGTAGGTCTTGGAGTAGACGATGACATCGTCCAGGTATAACAGGACCGTCTCAAAGTTTCGGTGTCCCAGACAGCATTCCATCAACCGTTGGAAGGTTCCTGGTGCGTTGCAGAGTCCAAACTGCATGCAGGTAAACTCGCTAAGTCCCATCGGGGTGGTGAATGCGGTCTTCTGCCGGTCCGCCTCTGCTACAGGAACCTGACAGGACCCGCTAGTGAGATCCAAAGTAGAGAAGAAGTTAGCAGATCTTAAAGCAGCCAAAGACTCCTCTATCCTTGGTAAGGGGTACGCATCTTTGTGTGTGATACGGTTGATTTTCCGGTAATCTACACACATTCTCATGGTGTTGTCTTTCTTTTTAACCAAAACCAGTGGAGCTGCCCAGGGGCTACAGCTATCCCTAATTACCCCAGCCTCCTTCATGTCTCTAAGCATCCCCTTGGCGTATTGGTAGTGTGCAGGGGGTACGGGTCGGTATCTCTCCTTTATGGGAGGATGGTCTCCCGTGGGGATATGGTGTTCTACCCCCTTTACTCGCCCGAAGTCTAACGGGTGTTTACTAAACACTCTCTCGTACTCTTGAACCACCCGATAGACTCCCTGTTTCTGGTGTGAGGGAGTGGAGTCAGTACCCAAATGTAGTTGCTGACACCAGTCCTCTATTGTTTTCTTAGAGCCGTTACCTTCCTCTGGTTGAGATGGAGGCAAGGGTTCCACGGCCTGTACAGAATTCTGGTTTATGGTGAACAATTTAGCTAGCGTGGCATACCGGGGCAGGTGTACTTCTCTCTTCCCGATGTTTATTATGCGAACGGGCACCCTCCCATGGCGTACATCAACCACCCCCCGTGCTGTCAAAATGGTGGGCCTACTGTCTGAGTAGACGGGTTCTACCATTGCTTGGTAGTCTCTACCTCTTAGACCAATAGCTGCCCGGCACCAAATCATCATTTCACTTTTTGGGGGCATGGCAATAGGGAAAGGGTCACACATTCTCACGCTTCCAATCTCACCACCGGAGAGTTCCACCTGTTGCCGCCGCATCAGTGCCCGGATCTCTTTTTGGAGCACTCGCTGCTGGCCGGAGCTGGCGTTCTTGGCAACCTGCTGTAAAATGAAAATCACCTCTGCAAGACAATTTTCAATCACATTAGTTCCTAGCGTTATCTTTGGGTGACTCTCGCGCTTGTCAATGTCTACAATGATCAGTCCCTGTGCTGCCAGTTCGACTCTACCGATTTTAATGGTCATCTCTTTGAATCCGATCTGTGGCACGGGTTGACCATTGCTGGCGATGATACTCAAGTCGTCGTCAGGGTAGCGGGTTATATCCGAGTCATTCCAGTACTGCTTGAAGAGAACGTACGGGATGGTGGTGACCTGTGACCCGGTGTCAAGTAGGGCACTCATAGGAATGCCATCCAGTACCACAGGCAAGACTGGACGTCCTCCCACATATTTGTCACGCCAGTTCGATGGGCCTGGTGATCTTATTCCTAGGGGTTGGCCCTCTACCCGAGGTTGTGCCAGTTTAAAGGACAGTACCTTGCCATATGTCCGGGTTGATTGCAGCGGCGGCAGATGGGCTGTCCGTCCTCGTTGTATCGGTCGCTGGGTCTTCCTCTGGCCGGTGGGGTCCTCCTTGGTCGACGCCACGGGATGTCCTCCGGTCCGGATGCCAGCTGGATCTTCCCTGGAGCAGCAACCTGTAAAGACTGCACAGTTCGGGTTAGCGCAGCTACGCTTTTAGCTAGCTCTTGGACCTGATGGTGCAGGTCTGGAGCCGGGTCATTGTTCAAAGCCTGCGCATCAGCCCCCACAGGCCCTGCCGACAAGGGCGCCGCCTCCTGGTGGTAAGCGGTAGTAGGGCGCCTGTGGGTCACAACGCCACCCGGTGCCGGTTCTCGGAGCACCCGAATGGCTCTGTCCTTGAACTGTGCAAAGTCCAGATGAGGATCCTGTAAGGCCATTGCCCGCAACTGGGTTCGGTGGGCATTGCAATATAGTCCCTCTATAAATTGTTCGGTCAACAGCCTGTCCTCGTTTCCCACGCCGTCAGGGTCGGTCTGCTTAATGGCTCTCAGGGCCTCTTGTAGGTTTAGTGCATAGTCCCTTATATTCTCATGTGCTCGCTGTTTGCACCCGTAGAATCTAAGCTTAATCTCAGCTGAGGTGCGGGTATCAAAGGTGTCCTTCAGCCGGGTTAATATCCCTGCGACAGTCCTCCTCCCAGGCGGCCAGGACTTTACCTCCCTTTGGGCTGCCCCGGTTAGTTGGGCCACCAGGATGCTCACTTTTTGCTCTTCTGTGAGGGGGTACACCTGGAAGAGGCTATCCAGCTTTTCTCTAAAGTCATTCAGGGTATGTGACTCCCCTGAGTACTGGGGTAGCCAGGCTGCCCCCGGGATATAGGGCATAGTGAAAGGCATGACCGCAGCAGCGGTGGCGCTGGCGGTGGCTGCGGCAGTGAAGCTCTCCTCCGTATCCGACATCTTCCTCCCCCCTAGTGGACCGTGGCCTACCTTGCGATGATCCTCTTCCGTAGGCCGCGGCTCCGCAGTGGATCGTCAGGGTCGAGGACCTTCCGTCGCACTCCTATGACGTCGGCGTCTGCTGGGCTCCTTCCAGGACCTTACGCAACGTCCGGACGTGAGGCGGGGCTTCAGTTCTCGCGGGCTTTTCGGAGTCCACGCCCCTCTTCTTCCTGCGCGGCGTCTTCAAGATGGCGTCCAACGGCGGGAAAACTCCACGGATGGCGGGAAGAAGGCAGAAGATGGCGTCCAACGGCGGGAAAACTCCACGGATGGCGGGAAGGAGGTGGAAGATGGCGTCGGATGGCGGGAATCTTCACCACAGGTAAGTTTAAAAGTCTCTTTTTCAGGCGCGCAGTACCCGGTGGTTGCGGGCACGGAATCCTGCCGACTACGCCAAAAGTTGACGCGCCCCTGGGCCTGCTGTGTCGTGCGGCATCGCGCGCACGGGGGCTTACCCGGAGCCGGATCAGATGGGGGTAGTAGTCTCGTGGCGGTGACCCGGTCCGTGCCCAGGGAGTCAAACTGAGTGGCAGTATTTAGCAGTAGATGTTATATTGCTCGACTACGCCACCCGTTGAATGCGGTCATGAGACCGCCGCTGCAGGGCAGACCGCTGAGGACGGTGGTACGGTTGTGCAGCGGGGATGGTATAACCCCCAACGGGAGGGGTATGGCCTCAGGGCAGCGGACGTGGATGATGAAACACTCAGAGACGGTGCGGTGTAGTTCAGGGTCTTTACTGGTGGCAAAGGTAGACCCTCCCGGAGTACTGGCTAGCGATCGGGGCCTGGTCAGTCCGTGAGCAGATGGAATCTTCCCTGGCCAGGCGGAGTTGTAGGCCTCCCCAACTAATCGTACTCTTCTGGCTACCTTGCTAGAGGCGGGTAAAAGTAGCCCACGTCCCTGAGTGTACCGTGTGGTGCTCACCCGTATGGCCGGTGACTCGGGGCCTTCTGGTAGCTTCCGCTCCACGACGGCGGTGCTGGTCCCTTGCGTGTGACCGTGCCTTCGGGTTTCTTGGCCAGAGGACCTGAAATCCCCTGCCGGGCGGTTTCTGCTGCTGGGTAAGGATTAGTCCCCACAGCCTCGGACTCCGGGTCCGGTAAGAACTCTTCAATCAGGGCGAGCTCTACAGCTTCCAGCCCCTGATCTCTTTTAGCACAGCTCCCACACAGCTCCTGATCTTTCTTGCTCCTAAAGCTGCTCCACTACAGACCAGACTGTGTCTCTGTCTGTGTTCTCTCACTCTCTTCTAACCCTGCCTCAGCCCCAGCTTTATATAGGGGAAGTTCTTCCCCTCCCAGGACTGGGCAGGAGGTGTGGCATGCATAGGATGTCTGACCAGGAAACCTCCCACCTGCTCACAGACGTAATATTGCTATTACTGTGGAAACCAGACCCCTGGGGTGCCACACTTCCGGCGCAACTTCAGACACCGCTCAATATACAGTGATCGGCAGCTGTAACAACGCCCCGGCACTGACTGACAGCTCAGCAGTACATCAGTACAGATCCGGCTGTCAGTCTTTACAGGGAGCGGTTACAGGGGCCGCTTAGCCGGCTGTCAGTCAGTGCCAGGGTGCGGTTATAGCCGCCGCTCACTATGTACTGAACAATGACTGAAGCCACGCCGGCCGCGCCTCTATGACTGAAAGCTGGAGGCTGCCGTGGGGAATAAAGTGCATTTCCTCCCGGTAGCCGGCCTTTCAGTAAGACGCCCGGCAGCTTTATAAACCTGCAGATTAACCCCATATCTGCAGGTTAATAGCGTTTAGGGACATGACAGGTTCCCTTTAAAGTATAGAGTGAAAACCACCGGTGGCAGAGCTTCACCAAGGACAACTCACCGGCGTCTAAATGATGTGCACATACCCTTAGGCTACGTTCTCACAATGAGTTTTGGGTGAGTTTTTTATGCTGTATATTTTCGAAAAAAATTCAAGTAACCTATTTTACTTAATGGGGCAGAAAATCTGCTATATCTAAAACTCACTAGAAGCTCATTGTGGGGACGTAGCCTTATACCTCGAAAATCAGAGGGTCCGAGTCATCATTTTGCTTGTTTTTTTAACAATTGATAGCATGTGAACCCCTCTTAGTAATCCTGCAAAACCTTTACTAAAATCTGTGCTGTGCCGTCATAGGGCCCAATACAACATTGTATTTTTTCAAGTCCCTTTTCTCTTTTGTATCATTTGATTTTTTTGTGCCAAATTCCTGAAAGTGGCGCACCTGGTTCATGGATTTTGCCCAAAATCAAAACTGTATTTTTTTTGTCTTTAAACCTTTTTGTGTCTTTGTATCGCAAAAAAGTGGCATGCTAAAATGTTGCAAAGTTTGTGCAAAAAAACCTCCCGGACTACAGAACACAAAATCGCTTGAAATATATTTGAGTAAAAATGTGACAACTTTTTAAAAAGTCACAATTAGATAATTAGCCGGAAACCCCATAATGATCAATGAAAAAAAAGGGAACGCTGCAGACTTCAAAAAGGCGCAAATTAAAAGAAGAACAAGGCGCAAATGAAAAACACTAAAAACTAGAAAAAAAAGGTGCAAATACACTAATGAATTGTCCCATAGCTTTATAACAGTGCCATAATATGCAGCTTGTGTTGGAACACCCCCCATTATAAAGGGGAACGTGACATCTAGTAGTCAGGTGGTATTACATTTCCAGGAACAGCACAATATGGAGGTCACAGAAGATACATGAACTGTTCCTTCATGGAGGATATTTTATAAAATGAACACGCGGTATCTATACGCTATGGGGGAGTCACTTACATGAGGGTCCGCATGGTCCATAGCAATCTTGTGGAGGTCCAGCAGAGCCTTATTTACGCCCTTTTCAATTTTCAAGGCATTCTCCATAGCATTGGTGCCATTCCCCCATTCATCGGCCTCAGATTTGTGGAGCAAAAATGGACAAAACATTTCATTAATGGCGGATAAATAACGACTTCTATCTACGGATATCTACGCACAACCTGAAGTGACATTCCCTCCAGGTTTCATAATTTCACCTGATTTGTACCTTACAGTCCAAGTGTTTTCATCATCTAGGTAGATCCAGGTATGGGAGTAAGTTAGTAGCAGCGAGGGCTTCATGCTTCTTGGAGGACCAATACCGGCTTGGGATATTTTTATGGACGTTATTCCATAATGTCTACAAGTCTCAAAAACTCTATTTCTTCAGAGCAGATGTCCGTCCTGACAGACTATTGACCAACATCTGCTAATTGGCTGCAGAGGACATAACAAGTCATAGCAATGTCCGGAAAAAGCGGTGCTGAAGTCCTAAATGTAATAAGCTGGGGATGTGCAGTAGTGGACAACCCCTTTAATGAACTTGATTACTTAAAGGGGATGTCCACTAATCAGACAACCCCTTCTAAATCCCTATGTTTCTCCCCAGTAAAATAACACTTATATTCACCTTCGGTGTTGGTGTTGTACCAGCTGTCTCGGCACTGGCTCTCCCGGGGCTCATGTCACATAACAATGGCACTGGCATACCGCTAATAACGGCAGACCCCGCAGCTGCTTTGCAACTGTGAGACAGGTGGCGATGTCAGCACAGGCATCGGGCCCCCCGCATCCAGCATCACACTTTCAACTGTATCCACATTCTGGATGCAGATACAATTGAAAGGAATGATGGAGGAGGGAACCGTCTGCTCCCTCCTCCATCATTCTCCTCTGTGCTTCTGATGTCTCAGCTCAGTGGACGTGATAACGTCCCAAAATCGCGTCCACTGTGCCGAGCTGAGCATAGTTTCAAACCACATGCTGCAAAGACCAGAACAGCAGGGGAATGGGGAGAGGTGAGTATTTTTTTTTTAATTAATAAGTAGTTTGTGAGGGCCATCATATTATTTGGAGGGCAAACTGGAAGGCCATGATACTATTTGTAGGGCTACTTGGAGGCCATCATATTATTTGAAGGGTTATTTGGGGGGCATCATCATATTTGGGGTGCTAAAATACTAATTTTAGGGCTGTCTTGGGGACCATCATACTATTTGGAGAACTATGTGGGGGCCATCATTCTACTATTTGGAGGATTATGTGGGGAGCATCATACTATTTGTAGTGCTCTGTGGGGGCCATTATACTACTATTTGAATGGCTATGTGTCAGGCTAGCATACTATTTGGAGGGCTATGTGGGGACCGTTCTATTATTTGAAGAGCTGTATGGGGACTATTATACTATTTGGAGGCCTATGTGGGGTCCATTATATTATTTGGAGGGCTGGGTGGGGACTATTATATTGTTTAGAGGCTTATGTGAGGACTATTATTTTATTTGGAGCGTTGTGTTTGGGCCATTATACTATTTGGAGGGCTGTGTGGTGAGGGGCATTATACTGTATAAGTGGCTGATGGGGGTCATTATACTGCTTGGGTGGATAGTGGGGGCCATTACACTGTATGAGGACCATTATACAGTGTGGAGGGCTGTGCGGGGTCCATTATACTGTGTGGAGGGTTATGCGGGGGCCATCATACTGTGTAGAGGTCACTGGGGTTTATCATACTTTGCGGGGGTACTGTAGAGTCATCATACTGTATGTGTGGAGGGTACAGTGGAGAAATTCACTGTGGGGGTATCTTACTGTGTTTGGGGGCACATTTTTGGCCATTAAAGGAGTATCTTAGTACGTGGGAACACTAGGGGGCTTCAATTGGGGCAAAATTACTATGGAAGGGTTGCAAACTTGTGAGGTATGCTCTTCTGTGACCCCGCTGAATATTAATGTTTTTTTGTGGGGGCTTAATTATTACTTCTGCTATGGGACCCCATGATTTCCATGTATGCTCAGGGAAGGTGATAAATCATAAATTAGCTGAATGGAGCTCAAAAGAATAAAAACAAGAGTAGTTACTTCTCCAGTCAGATCAAACTCACTGATGATATCCCAGTTAACTCATTCTGCAGCCAGCAATAGAAATCTTGCTTTAATCTGTTCATATAATCTTATATTTGTGATTCTGCTATTACTATGATGTGGCGTTCTCATCGCAGGCGTTGATACCATGTAAAGGCCTCATACAGGGTCGGACTGGGGTGCCTAGGGCCCACCAGGAGAATTGACTCTAGGGGTCCACACTACAGCATCCATAAACGGTTGTATTACTCGTTCATTTTTCGGCCTCTCCCACTAAAACGTGTGAGTTTTAGCAAACTATACAGTGTGTAAAAGAGAACTGTATTGTGTAGTGCACTATATCAAAGTGTTTCTTGTTAACCAACTTATTTATTGTAGTTAACAGAATCTGTAATTTACAATCAGTAGCGGTTTTTCTTACACATGGCCATTCCTTGTCCTAGGTAAACCACCCAGTCCCTCAGCCAACTTAAACAATTTTCAAAGTGAAGAAAAAGTCATAATCACACAGCCTCACTGCGCATGCGCTTTAACGCGCTATGTTCCCAGAGCATGCGCAGTGAATCTGGTAATCACAGAGCCTCACTGCGCAGGCGGCCGGACATCTACAAGTGCGCCTGCGTCCCACAATATCAGCGCTGGTCAGGAACAGGATTCAAATACATGGACGGCGCCAGCAGTGAGTGAATGCTGCGTTCGCCCTTGACTGAATATGACAAGCACGCCCCTATGATTGAAAAGGCAGGTAGGATATAAGTAGGGCCGGCGTCAGCACCCGGCGCACCCGGGCAAGTGCCGGGGCCCTGAGCAGGCAGGGGGGCCCACTGGCGGTCGCGCACCCCGTTGGGCTATGGGTGGAGGAGAGCGGTGTCAGCGCCCGCCCTTCTCCCCCGCTTGCTCAGGGCCCCGGCAGCCGTATACTTACCTCTCCCCGTGCCTCTGCAGATCCGCCGTCTTCCTGCTCTGCACTCTCTGTGACGTCTCAGGTCAGAGGGTGCGGTGAAGTCTTTCCACCGCGCCCTCCCCCTGAGCTGTCACAGGGAGCACAGAGCGGAAAGACGCCGCCAACGCTGGAGTCCCGACCCGAGCAGCTGCAGCAGGTGAGGAGGGAGGTGAGTATTTGATTTTTTTTTTAATGTATGGAGGCATGGGGCATAATATGGGGGGGGGGTGACATCCTGCATGGGGCATAATATGGGGGGGTGACATCCTGCATGGGGCATTATAAAGAGAGGGGGGGTGACATCCTGCATGGGGCATTATAAAGAGAGGGGGGGTGACATCCTGCATGGGGCATTATAAAGAGAGGGGGGGTGACATCCTGCATGGGGCATTATAGAGAGAGGGGGTGACAGCCTGCATGGGGCATTATAGAGAGAGGGGGTGACATCCTGCATGGGGCATTATAAAGAGAGGAGGGTGACATCTTGCATGGGGCATTATAAAGAGAGGGGGTGACATCCTGCATGGGGCATTATAAAGAGAGGGGGGCTGACATCCTGCATGGGGCATTATAAAGAGAGGGGGGTGACATCCTGCATAGGACATTGTAAAGAGAGGGGGTGACATCCTGCATGGGGCATTATAAAGAGAGGGGGTGACATCCTGCATGGGGCATTATAAAGAGAGGGGGTGACATCCTGCATGGGGCATTATAAAGAGAGGGGGTGACATCCTGCATGGGGCATTATAAACAGAGGGGAGTGACATCCTGCATGGGGCATTATGAAGAGAGGGGGTGACATCCTGAATGGGGCATTATAAAGAGGGGGGGTGACATCCTGATTGGGGATTATAAAGAGGGGGGGTGACATCCTGTTTGGGGCATTATAGAGAGAGGGGGTGACATCTTGCATGGGGCATTATAAAGAGGAGGGGTGACAGCCTGCATGGGGCAATATAAGGGGGGAACAGCCTGCATGGGGCATTATAAGGGGGGGGGACAGCCTGCTTAGTGCATTATGTGGGGGGAACAGCCTGCATGGAGCATTATACGGTGGGGGGACAGCCTGTATGGGGCATTATGTGGGGGGTAACAGCTTGCATGGAGCATTATAAGGGGGGAGACAGCCTGTATGGGGCATTATGTGGGGGGTAACAGCCTGCATGGAGCATTATATGGAGGCCAGTATCCTGTATGGAGCGTTATAAGGGGACCAGTATCCTGTATGGAGCGTTATATGGGGGCCAGTATCCTGTATGGAGCTTTATAAGAGGACCAGTATCCTGTATAGAGCGTTATATGGGGGCCAGTATTCTGTATGGAGCCTTATATGGGGGGCAGTATTCCGTATGGAGCCTTATATGGGGGCCAGTATTCCGTATGGAGCGTTATATGGGGGCCAGTATTCCGTATGGAGCCTTATATGGGGGCCAGTATTCCGTATGGGGCCTTACATGGGGGCCAGTATTCCGTATGGGGCCTTATATGGGGGCCAGTATTCCGTATGGGGCCTTATATGGGGGCCAGTATTCCTTCATGGGGTCTTATATGGGGGCCAGTATTCCTTTATGGGGCCTTATATGGGGGCAAGTATTCCGTATGGGGCCTTATATGGGGGCCAGTATTTCGTATGGGGGCCAGTATTCCGTATGGGGCCTTATATGGGGGCCAGTATTCCATATGGGGCCTTATATGGGGGCCAGTATTCCGTATGGGGCCTTATATGGGGGCCAGTATTCCTTTATGGAGCCTTATATGGGGGCCAGTATTCCGTATGCGGCCTTATATGGGGGCCAGTATTCTGTATGGAGATATGTGGTGCCCATTATACTGTACGAGGACTATGTGGGGTCATTATTCTGTATGGAGCAATATATAATGGGGCCCATAAAACTGTATGGAGGACTTAGTGGTGCCCATAATACTGTATGGAGGACTATATTGTCCGGTCTGCACTGTGTGCTGCGAGGATTCTCCGGCTTCTGAGCTATTGTAGAATTTACAGTAGATATCACTCATGTAATGTAAGAAGTGAAATCTTTGCATTGTACTATATATATAGATTTCTCTGCGGTATCTGTGACACCCCAGGGGTCTGGTTGTCACAGTGATAGAGATATTACGTCTGAGAGCAGGTGGGAGGTCCTTTGGTCAGGGATCCTGTGCATGCCACACCTCCTGCCCAGCCTTGGGAGGGGAAGAACTTCCCCTGTATAAACCTGGGGCTGAGGCAGGGTAGAGAGTTCTGAGAGGAGAAGACAGGGAGCAGAGCTGCTCTATGGGCTCTGCTCCACAGGCAGGCCCTGTCCAGGGGCCTGAGCCTGGAGTCCAGGAAGAGTAGAGACAAGAGCAGCATAGGAAGCAGCAGAGTCACAAGGAGTCAGGGGCTGGCAGCTAAAGAGCTCGCCCTGACTAAGAAGATTCTTTACCGGACCCGGAGTCCGAGGCTGTGGGGACTAACTTCTACCCAGCAGCAGAATCCGTCAGGCAGGGGATTTCAGGTCCCCTGGCCCAGAAGCCCGAAGGCACGGTCGCACGCGTGGGACCAGCACCGCCATCGTGGAGCGGAAGCCATTAGAAGGCCCCGAGTCACCGGCCATACGGGTGAGCACCACACGGTACACTCAGGGACGTGGGCTACTTACATCAGCTTCTAGCAAGGTAGCCAGAAGAGTACAGTCAGCTTGGGAGGCCTACAACTACGCCTGGCCAGGGGAGATCCCATCTGCTCAAGGACTGACCAGGCCCCGTTCGCTAGCAAGTACTCCGGGAGGGTCTATCGTTGTTACCAGTAAAGACCCTGAACGCTACCATACCGTCTCTGAGTGGTTCCTGCTACCCCCATCATCCACGTCGGCTGCCCTGAGGCCATACCCCTCCCGTTGGGGGTTATACTATCACGCTGCACCATCCTTCCACCGGCCTCAGCGGTCTGCCCTGCAGCAGCAGCCCCCCTGGCTGCATTCAACGGGTGGCGTAGTCATCAACCATTTTCTACCGCTAACAGATTGCCGTCCAGTTTGACTCCCTGGGCACGGACCGGGTCACCGCCACGAGACTACAACCCTAAACAGATCCGGCTCCGGGTAAGCTCCCGCGTGCGCAACGCAGCGCGACACAGGCCCAGGGGCGCGTCAACTTTGGCGTAGTCGGCAGGATCACGTGCCCGCAACCACCGGGTACTGCGTGCCTGAAAAGCAAAGACTGTTCAAACTTACCAGTGGTGAAGATTCCCGCCATCGGTGAAGATTCCCGCCATCCGGCGCCATCTTCAGCCTTCTTCCCGCCATCGGTGAAGTTTCCCGCCATCCGGCGCCATCTTCAGCCTTCTTCCCGCCATCCGTGGAGTTTTCCCGCCGTTGGACGCCATCTTGGGGACGCCGCGCGGGAAGAAGAGGGGCGTGGACTCCGAAAGCGCGCGAGAACTGAAGCCCCGCCTCACGTCCGGACGTTGCGTAAGGTCCTGGAAGGAGCCCAGCAGACGCCGACGTCACAGGAGCGCGACGGAAGGTCCTCAACCCTGACGATCCACTGCGGAGCCGCGGCCTACGGAACAGGATCATCGCAAGGTAGGCCACGGTCCACTAGGGGGGAGGAGGACACCAGGAACGGACAGCAAGATGGCGGACCGGCAGCAGACTAAGCTGCCCAGCATCGGCAGTGCCCCAGTCGTCGCCGGCCCCGACCAGCGCCGGGAGAAGACGCGTGACGCAGGAGCGGTCGCGGGAGCAGGTAAGAGGAGTCTCCCTGTCCCGGACGCTGCCAGCGTCAGCCTGCTCCCGGGCCCCCTGGTGGAGCCGCCGATTCCGGGCGCTGCAGACACCGACCTGCTCCAGCCCCCGCAACAAGCCCTGCGGCCAAGCCCTCCAGCCCTGGGCACTAACACCACCAGCCCGCGCCCAGGCCCAAAGTTGCACCCTCTGATCCCGGGCGTCATCAACGGCGACCCTCTCCACGCCTGGTCGCAAGGCCTGAACTCCCCAGGTGCAAAAGGACTGTACGCCCTCCACGTTAACCAAGGAGGAGCTGCAGTACTACCAATTCGAGGAAAGCCAAGAGGACCCGGACGGGTCTGAAGCCTACACACAAGAAGGAGCAGGAGGATGCCGTTACTGAAGTACGGTAAAGTGGAACTGTACATAGTTACCCGTAGGGGTACTTGTGTTGCTAATTAAAATATGGTCCCCATTGGGACAAG
>NW_027363075.1:2165000-2199230 GCF_046119375.1 Phyllobates terribilis
CCAGAGCGGTGAGCAAGGCAGAGCAGGGCGAAACCGCCGGAGCGGTGGACAAGGCAGAGCAGAGAGGAACCGCCGGAGCGGTGAGCAAGGCAGAGCAGAGAGGAATAATGAATGCACTTGGGCACACAAATCATCAAGATCTGCTGACGGCAACTCCTTTTGCAATGCTCGACCAATGAAGTGCTTGACGGGAGTCAAATCCGGAGATGCTTCTGGCCATGGTATCATGTTTAAGTCAAGCATGCTGCTCACAGTAGCACCTGCAACATGTAGCTTAACATTTCCATGTTGAAAAATAGTTACTGAGGCACGTTTAAGAAATGTCCATATCACTGGTTCCACGACCAAATCAATGTAACACTGAGCAGTTAGTATACCTGGAATGAAGACTAGAGGGGTCCTGCTACCATATATTATTACACAGCACACCATAATCCCGGGAGTACAATCGGTGTGACATTCTTTCTCGAATGCCAGTATTCTAATCTAGTCCAATTCCTCATATATGCCTACACACAGTATGATACCACTTTCATGGCCCCACAGTGGCTATCACACTCAATATGATGCCCCCACGGTCCTATTACACACAGCATGATGTACAGTATGATTCCCCCTGACAATACATTTCCCCACACAGTACATTGAAAGAAGACATCCATTGTGTTCTACCTATAACCTAACATGTTGATACAAAGGAAGGCAAAAGACCCATGAGGCAGATGCTAATTGCCCCCTATTAACGAAAAAATCCTTCCCAACTCCACTAATGGCAATTAGACTAGTTCCCTGGATGAACGTCCTATCACAGAATCTAGTTCCCATAACCTGTAATATATTTTTCAACAAAAGCATCCGGGCCATACTTGAACTTGT
The DNA here is from genome assembly GCF_046119375.1 of Phyllobates terribilis. Classification (NCBI taxonomy): domain Eukaryota; kingdom Metazoa; phylum Chordata; class Amphibia; order Anura; family Dendrobatidae; genus Phyllobates; species Phyllobates terribilis. The sequence goes on from NW_027363075.1 coordinate 2,165,877, forward strand.
CTAGTAAATCAACAATTACAATATGATGTTCTCGAAAGTCTGAATATTAAAAATGGTGAACATTGGACATAATTTCAAAAAACATCACAGTAAAAGATAATGCCTTACCAACACCAGGTCAGATTACCAATGCACTGCAGGATGCAGCAAGCCTCCATGATAAAGGCGGGGGCAGCACATGTGCAAAATACTGATGCAGACAGCCACTCACTAACCTACCAATTCATGGAGGGGGTGGCTGTGTAGTATTATACATGCACACCGATGGAGTCTGCATAGGGCGCCAGTCACACAGATATGTGTGATACACAGTGTCTGGCTTGCAGCCCATTGATGTCTTGCTTGCAGCGTATTGATGACGCCCATAGTATTAGATCAGGCGGGTTGCCCAGAACTATATACATGCACCCCCACAGGACAGACGCCCCAATTCACCCAGCCAACACTAAAGAGGCCTGGCTGCATCCTGCAAAAAGATGTGCAAAAAAGATGAAAAATAGTATATAAGATAAGTACACCACATGAGGTATTGGACGATATTTTGGCCAAAATACGCAAGCTCACAACTCCATCGGTGTGCATGTATAATACTACACAGCCACCCCCTCCAAGAATTGTTAGGTTAGTGAGTGGCTGTCGGCATCAGTATTTTGCACATGTGCTGCCCCCGCCTTTATCATGGAGGCTTGCTGCATCCTGCGGTGCACTGGTAATCTGACCTGGTGTTGGTAAGGCATTATCTTTTACTGTGATGTTTATGTTCCCGAAAGTCCCGTAATTTCACTATTCTTAGAGTAAAGAATCGCCATCTATGATGACTGAGAAACCATCTTTCTTCTAGTAGGAGAGGGTGCCTCCTTGTCATCGTTGAAGGTCTATATGTAAAAAGTTCCTTAATAAGATCTCTATACTGTTTCTTCTTATATTTGTACATTGTAATAAGATCGCCCTTAAACCTTCATTATTCCAAACTGAATAACCCTAACTTTGATAAACTGTCTTGGAATTGCAGTGCACCAATTCCCTTAATAACCTTGGTTGCATTTGTCTGCATACGTCCTAGTTCAACTATATCCGTCTTATACACCAAAGACCAAAATTATACACAGTATTCTAAATGTGGCTGAATTAGTGACTTGTATACAGACAAAACTATGTTCTTATCATAAGCATCTATGCCTCTTTTAATGCTTCCATGGTTCTATTTGCCTTGGCAGCAGCGGCCTAGCACTGGTTATTAAAGTTGAGTTTGCTGTCCACCCATACACCCAAGTCTTTTCCAGTGATGGTTTTCCCAGTGTTTAGTACATAATTGTACATTGTAATTTGTCCCAAGCAAGAACATTTATCTACATTAAACTTCAATTGCCATTTTTCAGCCCAAACCTCAAGCTTACATAAATCCCTCTGTAATATTACATTATCCTCCTATGTACTGATAACCTTGCAGAGTTTACGATCATCTGAAAATATTGAAATTTTACTCTGTATACCCCCCAAAAGGTCATTAATAATTGTATTAAATAGAAGTCCCAATACTGACTCCTGGGGTACACCACTTTTAAATGTGACCCAGTTAGTGTGTTTCATTAATAACCATCATCTGTTTCTTATCACTGAGCTTTTTTTTGCTTCTTTCGAAATCATCTATACGGTTCCAGACATATGGACCTTTTTAAGTGCTAATGTTTATGGTATTTACCAAAGAAGCAGTCACCCAATGACACTCTTCCTTCAGAGAATCTTCTGGGCCATGGAAACTGGCATGACTTTGGGGTTACTTGTAGTTTTGAATGATTCATTTTACTATTCAATGTACTAAAAATGGGGAAAAAAATCCATTTGTGGTGAAATTGGACCAAATACTGATAGTGGGACGGTAGCCTAAATCTCGGTCTCCTTTGAAGCTCAGCATATAGATGAGCTCCAGAGGAGCACCAAGACAGCGGGCACAGGGCCCTCACTGTCCTAGTGACCCATCAGCCCCCGAGATCATGTCACAGGGCACAGATGGGAGCTGGTAAATGGAAGCAGTGGCACTGGTTACATTTACGTGCTGCTGTCAGAGATTGACAGCAGCATTTAAATGATTAACTTGTCGTAATTAATTGCTGTACTTTTATGTTAGAGGAGCAGGAAAGAAGGAAAAGCCGAGCTGTGGAGTTAGTATCAGAAGAACGTACCAACTCCAACTGCAGGTAGAAAAAAATGTAAATACTTATATATTGTTAATATTGTATATTATAAATTATTTTCATGCATAAATTGCTGAATATTTACTATTATTTGTTGCAGTATATTTGGTATTAGTAATTATTATAGTTGGAAATTTGACTTACTGACACCACAGCCCTAGTTAAAAGGGTTTTCCACAAGTGAATATATTTATATATATACTAGATGGTGTCCCAATTCTAACGCATCGGGTATTCTAGAATATGTATGCGGCCGACTGGGCGCAATCAGCAGAGTGGTGTTTAAATTTGGCGCCAATCTCGCTGATTGGTCGCGGTCGGCTGGCGGCCGCGACCAATCAGCAGAGCGTTGTTTAAATTTGGCGCCAGAGCATTGTTTAAATTTGGCGCCAATCTCGCTGATTGGTCGTGGCTGGTGTCCGCGACCAATTAGCAGAGCGTTGTATAAATTTGGCGCCAATCTCGCTGATTGGTCGTGGCTGGCATCCGCGACCAGTCAGCAGAGCATTGTTTAAATTTGGCGCCAAAATTGCTGATTGGTCGCGGGCAGCGTCCGCGACCAATCAGCACAGCAGTGTTTAAATTTGGCGCCAAAATCGCTGATTGGTCGCGGGCAGCGTCTGTGACCAATCAGCACAGCAGTGTTTAAATGTTGCGCCAAGATCGGTGATTGGTCGTGGCCGCTATTTAAATGTGGCGTCCAAATCGGTGATTGGTCGCGGGCAGCGGCCGCGACCAATCAGCACAGCGGTGTTTAACTTTTGCGCCAAGATCACTGATTGGTCGCGGCCAGAGACCGCGACCAATCAGCGAATCGTATAGGTGAGGACCGGGGAGCAGAATCGTATTGGTGAGGACCGGGGAGCGCCGCTGCCTGTGTGGCTACTTCCGCTGCGAGAAGCCGGGAGATGAGCGGCTTCTCGCAGCAGAAGTATCCCGACCCGCAGCGCCGCTCCCCGGTCCTCCCTTGACACCCTAGCCGCATGGAGGTCAACGCCACTGCCTGTGCGGCTACTTCCGCTGTGAGAAGCCGGGAGATGAGCGGCTGCTCGCCGGTCGGGGTTCTTCTGCTGCTAGCGGCCGGGAGATGAGAGCCTCGCGCCAGTCATCTCCCGGCTGCATCGCCGCTGAGCTCCGTCCCGCAGATGAGCCTCTAACGGCCGCCATCTTTTTTCTGAAATCCCGCGTCGCTGATTGGCCGCTGCTGGACCAATCAGTGACGCGGGATTTCCCCGACAGACAGACAGACAGACAGACGGGATAAGACGATTATATATATAGATATACGCGGTGTGCAGAATTATTAGGCAAATTGTATTTTAGAGGATTATTTTTATTGTTGATCAACAACTATGTTCTCAATCAACCCACAAGACTCATAAATATCCAAGCTTAATATTTTTGGAAGTTGGAGTGGTTTTTTTAAGATTTGGCTATCTTAGGAGGATATTTGTTTGTGCAGGTAACTATTACTGTGCAGAATTATTAGACAATTTAATAAAAACCAAATATAATCCCATCTCACTTGTTTATTTTCACCAGGTAAACCAATATCAGTGCACAAAATATAGAAATAAACATTTCTGACATGCAAAGACAAAAACCCAAAAAATTAGTGATCAGTATAGCCACCTTTCTTTATGATGACACTCAACAGCCTTCCATCCATAGATTCTGTCAGTTGCTTGATCTGTTTTCGATCAACATTGCGTGCAGCAGCCACCACAGCCTCCCAGACCCTGTTCCGAGAGGTGTACTGTTTTCCCTCCCTGTAGATCTCACATTTTATGATGGACCACAGGTTCTCTATGGGGTTCAGATCAGGTGATCAAGGGGCCCATGTCATTATTTTTTCTTCTTTTAGACCTTTACTGGCCAGCCACGCTGTGGAGTAGTTGGATGCATGTGATGGAGAGTTGTCCTGCATGAAAATCATGTTTTTCTTGAACGATACCAACTTCTTCCTGTACCACTTCTTGAAGAAGTTGTCTTCCAGAAACTGGCAGTAGGTCTGGGAGTTGAGCTTCACTTCATCCTCAACCCGAAAAGGTCCCACAAGTTCATCTTTGATGATACCAGCCCATACCAGTACCCCACTTCCACCTTGCTGGCATCTGAGTCGGAGTGGAGCTCTCTGCCGTTTACTGATCCAGCCTCTGGCCCATCCATCTGGCCCATCAAGAGTCACTCTCATTTCATCAGTCCATAACACCTTTGAAAAATCAGTCTTAAGATATTTCTTGGCCCATTCTTGACGTTTTATCTTATGCTTCTTGTTCAAAGGTGGTCGTTTTTCAGCCTTCCTTACCTTGGCCATGTCCCTGAGTATCGCACACCTTGTGCTTTTTGATACTCCAGTAGCATTGCAGCTCTGAAATATGGCAAAACTGGTGGTGAATGGCATCTTGGCAGCTTCACGCTTGATTTTCCTCAATTCATGGGCAGTTATTTTGCGCCTTTTTTGGCCAACACGCTTCTTGCGACCCTGTTGACTATTTGCCATGAAACGCTTGATTGTTCGGTGATTACGCTTCAAAAGTTTGGAAATTTCAAGACTGCTGCATCCCTCTGCAAGACATCTCACAATTTTGGACTTTTCAGAGCCCGTCAAATCTCTCTTCTGACCCATCTTGCCAAAGGAAAGGAAGTTGCCTAATAATTAAGCACACCTTATACAGGGTGTTGATGTCATTAGCCAACACCCCTCCTCATTACAGAGATGCACATCACCAGATTTACTTAATTGGTAGTTGGCTCTCAAGCCTATGCAGCTTGGAGTAGGACAACATGTATAAAAAGTATCATGTGATCAAAATACTCATTTGCCTAATAATTCTGCACACAGTGTGTATATATATATATATATATATATATATATCACACTATAATACAGTATGTCTTTTTTAGTTGAACAATTGGGATGTGGCTGCTGGGACCCCCAGGATGCCCAGTACTGAATCCAACTGGTTCTTATACATAAACCTTAAGTAGAGCCACATGAAGGTAAAAGGATCAGAGTGCCTGAAAAATGTATGGATCAGAAGGTGTTTTTCCCTGGATTGACTGTCATTCGTAGATGTAACAGAATCACTGGTCTTCTCTTCCACTTTTGGCTGAGGATTAGAGGATTAACATGAAACATGGAAACGATATTCTCTCATCAGACATATATGATGTTTAGTACTGATATGCCATAAATGTCAGTAGTATTACATTAAATGCAAAGGGACATTAATCAATTTGAAATGATTCTTTTTAGTTTTTTTTTTATTAAGAATTACATGGAAGAATGAAGAGATGTTCTTGGAGGGCCTTCTTCTGCAGATGTTACTTGCTGGTCAGAAGGCCACAGGTAGATGGTACAAGTCCTTCCACACAGGTGCATCTTTAATGGTGGACATGCTGTACTAGGCACTAGACATGAAGGGTTTTTCACATTGAGATGTTTGTGTTGCTCCGATGACAGGGAGCAAATATGCAGCTTTGTCTGATGGAGCGAGCAACCCTGGATAATCCACGCCGGCAAGATGATATCAGCCGGCGGAAGGTGGAACCTGTGAGAGGAGACAAAGAGACATAACTAATGTAAGTAATGGGACTACATATTAGAGCAGGGATGTCACACTCAAACACACAGAGGGCCAAAATGAAAAACTTGGACCCCACATAATCCTACATACAGAATAATGGCCCCACATAGTCCTCCGTACAGTATAATGGGCCCCACATTGTCCTCCATACAGAATAATGGCCCCAAATAGTGGTGGTGGTTCTGTTGTCGTGGGTCAAATATAACCACCCTGCGGGCCAGGTTTGGTCCACGGGCCAGAGTTTGACATGTATGTATTAGAGGATACTACTGTAGTGTCACTGTGACAGGATGATAGAGGAGTCGTATCCATACAGATGTACGGGGTCATTGTCAGTAATCCTACAGATAATATCTGCTCCACATGACTCCTTCTCACTGACTGACATCATGCAACATGGAGCTTATTGTTACACTTACCTCTTCTACTTCTTCTCTCTTCTACCTTCTCTGTTTTTTGTCGATCTTTCGATGCAGATTTTCTTTTCCCCTGAACTGGTGATTCTGATAAAAAAAACAAGAAAAAGATGTATATTATAAACTCCTAAAAGATTAGCTTTGTATCTTTATATAGAATTCTGTTATTCTTGTACCCTGTAGTCCCGGTAATTGATTATTGCACCATAATAGAGAGAATATGTCATATATACATAAAACCACCTGAGGGTCTGAGAATTAGATTGCCTTGTGAACTGATTAATATGAAACCTGTAGGTTTTCCGATATGTGGTGTCTAGCCAGGGAACTATGTCCCCTTATTAACATGATAACACTGCGGCATCCTGCAAGTAATATCTTAAAATAAGTTAGCTAAAACCTCAGTGCATTCTTAAGGTGATAAGGATCAGTATAGGCCTAGATGGAGCCATGGGTGCAGTATTCAGAATCAGTTTGGCAGAAGACTGAATGGCTTCTTATGCATTAAAAATTATAACCTATGAGGCTATGTGCCCACGTAGCAGATTTGATGCAGAGCGTTTTTGCCTCTCTCTGGCAGAAAAAAACGTATGCAGATTTACATGCGTTTTTTCTGCCAGAGAGAAGCGTTTTTTCAGCATTTTTACATGCGCTTTCGCATGCGTTTTTTCAAGAAGTTTTCCAAACGATTTTGAGCATCACTTGGAAAAGTGCTTGACAAGTTGGTCACACTATTTAAATCCATGCAACCGGCATGGATTTATATAGTGTGACCGAGTAATAGTTAAAAAAAAGAATAAGAATGGTAAAAAATGAAAAAAAAAGATTATACTCACCTTCCGGTGTCTTCCCGGTGTCATCTCTGCTGCGTCCGGTCTCTTGCAATGCTCGCGGTGCTGTGAAGGACCTGCGGTGACGTCATTGAGTCATGTGATGGGTCACATGACTCAGTGACGTCATGACAGGTCCTTCACAACAGCGCGAGCATTGCAAGAGACCGGACGGCGTGGACAAAACACTGGGAGGACATCGGAAGGTGATTATAAGCTTTATTTTTTATTTTAAATTCTTTTCTTTACAGATTCTATGGTACCCAGGTCTGGATGAGAGTCTCCTCTCCTCCAGACTTGGGTACCATCCGCACATTAGAAAGCGCCAATTACGTAAGTACAGATGCAGTCTTGCGGAATTAGCGCGTTCTAATGCAAGTCAATGGCGGCGATTACGCTGCGCGTCCGCAAAATTAATGGACATGCTGCGTATTTTTGAGCGCAGCATAAACGCTGCGGAAAAATACGCAGCATGGGCATTGAAAGTGCGGAATTGCATTGGAGACCATGGGGGAAGGTTTACCAAGCGTTTCCCAAGTGTTTACGCTGTAGAAATTCCGCAGCGTAAACGCTTGAAAAACGCATCGTGGGCACACAGCCTAAGAGTGAGGATTTTTATAAAATGAAATGTTGGGCTGTTTTCACATTACACTTTTTGACACAGGCTGCAATAGAATGACCTATAGAGCTATACATACCTGACAATATGGATGACTGTCTGCCTTCAGCAGTGAAACACTGCTTGTCATCATCAGACTTAGAGGGGGAAGAATCTTTCTGCGTCTGGTTGTCATCAGATTTAGAGGGGGAAGAATCTTTCTGCCTCTGCTTATCATCATCAGATTTAGAGGGGGGAGAATCTTTCTGCATCTGGTTGTCATCAGATTTAGAGGGGGGAGAATCTTTCTGCGTCTGGTTGTCATCAGATTTAGAGGGGGGAGAATCTTTCTGCGTCTGGTTGTCATCAGATTTAGAGGGGGGAGAATCTTTCTGCGTCTGGTTGTCATCAGACTTAGAGGGGGGAGAATCTTTCTGCGTCTGGTTGTCATCAGATTTAGAGGGGGGAGAATCTTTCTGCGTCTGGTTGTCATCAGACTTAGAGGGGGGAGAATCTCTCTGTGTCTGGTTGTCATCCTCAGATTTAGAAGGGGGAGAATCTTTCTGCGTCTGGTTGTCATCAGACTTAGAGGGGGGAGAATCTCTCTGTGTCTGGTTGTCATCAGATTTAGAAGGGGGAGAATCTTTCTGCGTCTGGTTGTCTTCAGACTTAGAGGGGGGAGAATCTTTCTGTCTGTTTGGTAGAAGAAAAACATATAAATTACAAGTGAAAACAATAGATACGGATACAACACCTGTCTGCAAAGCCCATTAGGACATCTGAATAACATGAAGGGGATGCTGTGCTCAAGACCCTCTTCTACCAGCAAGAATGGAGAATCACTAGCAATATTTATTTTCCTGTAATGAACTGGAAATTAAAGCTGGTCATAGTTATCAACTTTCATCACCAGCGTTATCACAAGTCAGAAACATGGTGATCAGCAATCATGTGGTCATCGATACTGGATTTAGTATCGACTTACACTCGTCTTGAATTTGGTGTTGTGAACACATATCAGAATGGACCCCATAAAAATAATTTGCTCACATGTCTGACTGTTTTGCACTTTCTGGTGAATACCCTGGAGGTGACTTGGGTTCTTCATTGTTCATCATCTTGGTATGGATGGAACAGAGCTAATACAAAGAGGAAAAAAAAATATTTTAATATTTTACAATTTTATTTTAATTACAGGTTGTATGGATCTTATTGGTCACATACTTACTTTAGAAAGCCTATGCGAAGATGATAGAAAGTTTTGGCTTTCCGGCCAGTCATTATCTTCACTTGTGTCCCCCTCATCTGAATCAATATGTTGATGTCTGCTACATCGAGCTGAAAAGTACAAGAGTTAATCGAGATTATTAGCATAATACTTTGTCCTGAACAGTCACCATTTGATCATGAATCAAGGTGGGGACTGATTCTCACTTAAAATGAAATACAAGACACACAGCAGCTTTCTGCAGATGATGTCTCATTCTACTTACTGTCAAAGTAGATGGTATCCTCTTCTGACTCAAGATCAGGAATGAACAGCGACTTCTGACTTAGAAGGTTGTCAAAATCTAAGTTACGCAGGAATGGATGAAATTTGATCTCATTTGCTCCTCCTTGAAAAGGAAAACAATGAATAGTGATATAGTTATTGTCAAAGAGACAAGTTTCTTAGGCCTCCTACACATATCCGTGTTTGCACTACATGTGGCATCCATTTTTCTTTCACGTATGCCACCCGTACCCATTATCATCTATGCTGCTGTTTTTTTGTGGCAGCACAGATGACAAGTGCCAATACAAGTCTATGGGACCCTGAAAAACACGTACATCACACAGATGGCATCCGTGTGCCATTTGTGTGCCTTCCTTACGCTGTATCTGTTTAACATTACAAAGTATAAGAGATACTTTATCATTTCTTTTTCTTTGCCGTACCGGAAAAACACTGATGGCACACTGATGGCACACTGATTCAAAACACTGATGACACTAGTACTGTTTTTTTCCGGTACTGGTTTCAGTACTGATTTTATACGGACGTGTGAAGGGGGCGTTAATCTGAACGGTTGACGTAACAGAGCCGAAGTGAAGTAGATGTACTGAAAGTCTTAGCATGAAGAATGGGGAATGGCCAAGCTGGTAGAGAACAAAACCTCAGTGCTGATCCTCATTATTCATTTTCTGTTCACAGAGGTGTAATAAGTCATTAATAATAGTATTATATACATTACCTGTCCCAAGTCTTTGTGCTGGATCTTTTCTGAGCAGCTCAATGATGATATCCCGAGCTGTGGCTGGAAAAGCCGAATTAGTAAGTTTCCAATATATGTCATCTGTTATGTAAAAAGCAAATATTACAGAAAATGAAACATCTTAATTTATTTTATCAAAACAAAAATCTTTTATATTAACAAAAGTAACTAAATCACACAACTAATCTATTCAAATAACAATGACATTACACAGCAATCAGATTATTTTACTTACCCCTGACAATATGGCTGTAAATGTCATATTTGGAAGGCCCATAAAATGGTACACGTCCTACAAGAAATGTATATAGGATGATCCCAATTGACCACCAGTCAGCTGGCCTTCCATAGCCTTCCTTTAAGATAACTTCTGGGGCTATGTAATGAGGGGAGCCAGCAATCTGGAAAAAACAGAGGAATGAGATAATGATCAGAGAACATAATTGTGACAAATAACATCAGTGGAAACGTTTTCTAGATGAGAAAGTATAAGAGAAGGAGAAATGGAGGAGATGAGTAAAGAACAAGTTCCTGCCTACCTCCTTATCATGGAACTCTCTGGTGATGTCCTCAATTGGAGCCTTGTAGATCTCTGATGTTGGTCTCATGAGGCAGAGTTTGGAAAGCCCAAAATCTGTAACTTGAATATGACCAGTTGACGTTATCAGGAGGCTGTGAAAAAAAGAGGATGTCAGCCCCAAGTTGCAAATAGATTGTATAATAAACGATATCTTTTTACCCCTTTCTTATACTACAAGTGTCACTTACTTTTCAGGCTTCAGGTCTCTGTGCATTACACCATAGCTGTGCAGATATTCCACAGCTAGAACCGTTTCTGCAATGTACAGACGAGCCAAGGGGACAGGTAAACACCCATAGTTCTTCATAAAACTGCCACAGTCTCCTCCTACAGCAGAAAGCAAATATGACAGGAGAGGGTTTGTTACAATGTAAATGACCCATGAGGAGTGTGAATGAGAAATGAGCGGAGACATTGGGGCAGGATGTCATACACAGAGATATACTGTATAATAATGCAAAAAACCCTCCATTGGAGCATACCCGAATAGTAACTAGGACTGCACTAAATGTCTATGAAGCAAAACCACAAAGGTGCAAGAGCTGCACAAATAAGTGCAATGAAGCAACATCCCATATAAAAGCATGAATCTTTATTAGTCACGTGGAATAAATATTTAAAAATAACAAGGTAACTCATACAAAAAAGAGACACTATTCTGGCCAAAAAAGTATGAGCTATATATACTATGTATCTTGCAATAAATAAATATATAATTAGTTAAAGGTGTTAGCAGTCTCATTTGTGGTTTTGCTTTATATACTGTATAAGGCCGGTTTCACACGTCCGGATATTTCTGGTACCGGAAAAACCTGTGTCGGAGATGTCCGTGTGCCGCATCAGGAGCACACGTACCGGCGTTTGGGAATCAGTGTACAGTTAGCGTTATTCCCAAAAGCCGGGTACTGAACGCTGCGCTCATCATTTTCCCCTGCCGGCACTGCGATCAGCACCAGCAGGAGTTAATAATGAGAGTTGTAGTCTGCTCCCGGTGTCTCCACCTGTAAAAATAAGAATAAAATAAAAAAAAACCCTTATACTCACCTACCTGTCCTAAGTATCTCCTGCTGTAATCCATGCGACTACTCAGCAGAGGAGCTGGGGAGAATGACTCCTGCAGCGAGCGACGCCAGACCTCAGCTGAGCTCAGTGAGTGACAGGACACCGCTCGCTGAGCTCAGCGCAGATTCGGGGCCGCTCGCTGCAGGAGTCATTCTCCCCGGCTCCTCTGCTGAGCGGTCTCATGGATTACAGTGGGGGACATTTAGGACAGGTGAGGGTATAGATTTTTTTTTTATTCTTATTTTTACAGGTAGAAATACACTGGGAGAAGACAACCCTCATCATTAACCCCTGCTGGTTCTGATCGCAGCGCCGGCAGGGGACAATGATGAGGGCAGCGTTTAGCACCCGGCGCTAACTTTATCGCTAATTCCCAGGCGCCGACACATGTCACACGGATGGCATCCGTGTGCGGTATGTGTTTACACTGAACCATTGACTTGAATGGGTCTGTGTGATCCGTCCTGCTGGCCAAAAACAGACATGTCTACGTGTGGATCACATGGACACACGGTCCGTGGAAACACTGACATGTGCGCACATGTGTCAGTGTCTCCAGTACGTGTGGTAAACTGTCACCTCACGTACCAGAAATACTGAAGCGTGAAAGAGGCCTAATGTAGAGCGTATAAAGCAGAGTGACCCAATATAAAAAGACAGAGCTGTGCCTCATCTGCAAGCCTCTTATTCATTACTCTGTGAAATGCTCATCTATACAAACTGTTAGAATTGAGTCAAATCCTCCTTTTATCCTCAGTGGATATTTTTGCCATTCTCAGTGAGGACATTCACCAGAGACTTTCACAGAGATAATGATTTTCCTGGCATCTTGGTAACAGATAACTTATAGTAAATGCAGTATGGACATGTAACCGTCCATGTGGTCACATTCAGATTATGGAGAAGATGCTAGAGATAAGCAGATTGAGGCTGGATATAGGCACAATGGATATGACTTACCTGCTGCATACTCCATGACCATACACAGATGATGAGGAGTTGGAAAGGAGCACAACATGGAGGCCACAAATGGACAATCAGCAAATGTTAGGATGTCCCTCTCTAGAAAGGCACGTTCAAGTCTTCTTGGAATATTCACGTTCTCCTTGTCCAGCTTCTTCATAGCGAATAGCTGGCTTGTGTATTTGTGTCGCACTAAGTGGACGGCTCTGGAGAGAAGGAAAATCCATGATTTATAATGAATTCTTACTAACATTTTGTCTATAAACCTCATCACATGATTGTCTGGTTACTACTAGATGTCACTAGAAATCCATGTAGAAATCCATCAAGTTACACAACATAAATGATGACCTATGCGAGGTCCTCATCTATGTCACGTCCTAACTGACCTAAATAATGACATATAGATGTGGCCAGTAGACATGAGCTAACACATTTGAGTGGAATTAAATTCTACTCAGATTTTGCAAAATTCTGCATTCACCAAAATGGCGTTTTGTTTTTTTGTTTGTTTTGTTTTTTGTAATTTGCTTACTCATGGATTTAGCAAAATGTCAAGCGTTGGCCACCATTTTCAAAATCTTGAAAGGCCATAAAAAAGTTTAAAAATAAACAAATTTTTATACTCACTTCTACGGCCCCTCCGCCTCAACCGTCCGTTCCTTGCCGCATCCTCAAATCTCTGCTGCTAATGCTGAAATCCAAATGCCTCTCATACTGGGACGGGACTTCCAACATTGATGAGATCTGGGAGGATTATGCACAAGCGCAAGAACAGTCACGGTGTCACAATGTTGTGACTTTTTATGCTCTTGCATAGAACTCTCTCAGACCTTCTCAAAGCCTGAAGTCCTTGCATAGCGTGAGCGGTGGCAAACTGAAGAGGCAGTGAGGACCGGACGGGTGACGGTGAGAAGTGGAGGGGCTAGAGAATTGAGCAGTAAGGGGAGTATAAGTATGTTTCTTATGCTTATTATGTTCTGGGGCCTGGTGAGGCCCCAGAGCATAATAAGGGACATTAATTTCTCCTTGAATCGTATTTTCACAAGTCCACGTGAACAAGCAAATTAGAATTTTGCCTGATTCGCTCATCTCTTGTGGACAGTATGGACTCAGAGCATTTCTCTGTTGTACGGGCTGGGCACAGAGACAGAAGCATTGTCATAAGGAACACTAGGAAATGTATATTATGCAAACATAAAGCTCACCCATAAGCTCCACTGCTGATCAGTTTGATTGGTTTAAAGTCGGTCTTACTAGGACTTGTCTCCAAGTTCAATGATCCGGTCAAGGCCTAGAAATAATAAGAAATGACATTAAGACATAGAATCTGCAGGAAAATAAAAGCTCCAGATGCAGGAACTTCTCCTCTATATTATGTCCACGCTGATTACATTGCAGCAGATGTAGAGGACATGATGCAAGCCGGACCCTCCACAGACAGTATTATATTTTAAGGGGATATTCCCCATGCATAGATATCACTGTACTGCAGGGTATGATAAGGGGCATCACACAGAAGAGGCAGAATAACAATGCCATCAATACTCACAATAGATCTGATCTACATAAAAGCAAAGATATCCCATTGTCATCTGGGGTATAATATTATATGTGTAATTCATACCCCGTTATCTGATGATAAACAGACGTCTCCTCTGATACTTACACTGGCAGATTCGTGGATCTCTGGTGTCTCACATATTCCACCATCAGTACTGGCCGTCGACACAGTTATTTCTAAAATAATGATAAAATAATGAAAAGATGTCATGTATCAGTCTATATCATTACTTAATATATAACACATCCATATAATGAAGGACATGACAAGATCTCTGTAAATGATATAAAAACTAGATATCTGGTATTCTGCACATACTAAATATACAGTATTTATGGCACATCCAGAGATAGATACACTGGGCGATTGTTCAGGATCTGATTACCGTATTTTTCAAGTTATAAGACACACTTTTTTCTGTAAAATGGGGGTGCGTCTTATCCCAACGTAGCTTACTGAGGGGGGGGGGGGGTTGCGGTGAAGCGAGGCCCCAGGACGCAGGGTCACTGCTGCAGGAAGCTGGCGGCGGCAGGAGTGGGGCGATGCTGTGGGCCCCAGGCTGGGAGGAGGGGGTGTTCGGCGGTGCAAGGATGCAGCGGCCCCTGGGCTTTCAGAAAATGTCGCCGGAGACTCCGCACTTCCATGATTTTCAGTGTGGTGGACTTCGGAAAAATGGATTCTGGAGATGGCGCATGCAGATTGAGATCTTGTCTCCCGAGATCTCAATCTGTGCATGCGCCACCTCCGGTGGAGATTTTCCCAAGGTCCACCAGATTGAAAACCATGGAAGTGCAGGGACTTCAGTGCAGCATCGCCCCACTCCTGCTGCTGCCATCTTTCCGCCGCCTTTCCCCTAGAAAAGTTACCACAAAATTGGATTATAAGTTGCTCCACCATTTTATTAAAAAAATGTTTTTCCTATTTTCCGCTCCAAAATTTCACCTGCTTCTTATGGTCCGGTGCATCTTATAGTCTTCAAAATATGGTATTTTTGAACAATTACATGATTGGGGATCTATGACCCTCATTTTGGAGCCGAGAAGACCACACAGGCGTGAAGTAGAATTACATGATCCCTCTCCATTACAGGGAATGAAGAGTAAATCTACATATTCTCTGCCATTCTCTATAATATCTGGATATTTGAATGTAAAATATTAGATGATCGGCTTACCTTCAATCAGATCAGTTTTTAGCTCTAACTGACTAATATTAGGGTCAGGCATGTTCACGGTTTGCCCCTCTTCGGAGTCACCTTCGGATGTTTCCTGATGGTTATAATATGTACAATTAGTATAACATTTCACAAATACTAAATTATCATATACAATAGATAGGAAGGACTAAACATTGGATTTACTGGTAATTTCAGTATTGGACGGACTATACACAGCCACTCCCTCCAGTAAATCAACAATAATATATAAGGTACTTGTATATACAACTGATCTCTGTTATCAGAATTGCAGCATTTACAAGAAGGAAGATTGTGATGATCGAGCAAAACAGAGGCAGAAATACAAACTCCCACCGCTGAGTACAGACTGCCATCACAGATGATGGAGCCGCAGGGACAGGCGGTCATGAAATATCCTGTGCCTGCCTGGAGGGGACAAGGACATGTGATATAGAAGATGATGGCTCCTTACCAGGTGCTCCAGTGAGCGGGCCGGACTCTCCAGTATATTCAGGACATTTTGGGCCAGTTGTTTAAAAAAGGCCAATTTTCCACTTTGGGCTTTTTCTTCAGCCTATAAAGATGGAAATAAATACAAAAGGAAAATCATGAGAGAAAGTGCAGAATGGAGGAGGTCATTTATGTCACCATTTTACTCCTGTCTATCTGCAGCTACAATTACTACACATTTGGTACATTTTATATATTATATTGGTGTCGATCTAAAGAACAATTTTCTGTAAATAAACTTGTATTCCATTATTATTATTTGATTTGTATTATTATTATTATTATTTTTTATACAGCATAAAAACACTTGTATAATTAGTGGTGGTGAATTATGATGTCATAATAGCAGTGATGTCGTGATGGAATCTTGTGATGGAATCTTAACGGGGCATCTCACCGTGAAAGGAAGTTTCCTAGCAATAGTTAAGGTGGTAAAACCATAGTTTGTGCATCAGTACCAGATGCTTGAATGTAAGAAAGAACTGTGGGTACTTTACATTTCTAATCAGTGAGGCTAGTTCTATGGTCTGAGATAAATTATTAATATTTGTTATACACAATAAAAATCATAATTACATATTTATAAGAAATCCGGATTAAGGTGCTAAATGAAGTGTCTTTACTAAGGGACAAGGACTGGACTAGGAATGAAATCTAGCCCTGACATTTGAATCATACAGGCTCATGCTGCACTTTTACACCCTCTTCCCAAAATGGGGATCTCTATTACAAATATGACCCTGCCTGACACTGAAGAAAGTCTAAATTTTATTACTACCAATAATACCACTATACAGTAAGGGAGACCAACTAGACATAATAATAATAATTTGTGCAGATTGTCTGCTATTTACCTGTTGTACTAATGTCCTGATGTTCTGCTGTAAATGCTGAAGATATTCTGAGGTAATAAGACCTTGGTAGTATTTGGTCAAGCAGTCCCGTACAAGCTCCATAACCAGCCGGTAAGTGAAGCTGAGGACGCCATCGGGTAGTGGTAGCACACAGTTAGGGGTATAGGTGGTAAGAATCCCCTGGAGTAGTGCCAACTCCTGAAGTCTGTCTGGAGAAATTCCAGACATTTCAATGAAATGCGCAATCAGTATATCACTAGATAAGTAGCTAAACACTGACAACAATGACACCGGGGTATCAAAGTGACACTGAAGTGTAAACGCTTGTATAAGTAGTGGTTGTGAATTATGATGTCATAATAGCAGTGATGTCATGATGGAATCTTGTGATGGAATCTTACAGGTGCATCTCACCTTATAAGGAAGTTGCCTAGCAACAGCTAAGATGCCATCTACATAGACTGAGCATCAGCATCAGATGCTTGAATGTAAGAAAGAGCTATGGGTACTTCACTTTTACTTTGATAGGCAGGTGAGTATAAGGATTTTTTAATTTTATACTTATTTTTACACTAGGACACAGCGGGAGCAGACTACTACTCTCATCATTGTCCCTTGGTTGTGCTGATCACAGCGCCAGCAGGTTACAATGATGAGTGCAGCATTCAGCACCCGGTGATTGGGAACAGCGGTAACTGTACTGCTGATTCCCAGGTGGCGGAATGTGCGCTCCTGATGCGGCACACGGTTGCCACACAGGTGCACATGGACACGTATATCTCCCGTACCGGTTTTTCCGATACTGGAAATATCAGGACATGTGAAACCGGCCTAACTCTGGACTCTGTAAACAGAAAAAACTGATGGCACTTCTAATACGAGAAATAGGTGTGAACAGGTGCTTACTAGGAGAAGCTACCTCCATATACAATTAACAAATAAAGTAGCAAACTGCAATGCTAAGTATGTAAGCATGAAATATGGAATATAAATAGCATTACTGCTATAGAAAATAGAAATAAATGAGAAATCTTAGCGCATAAATTGGCCAATTCATGTGTACCTGTCCCTTAGAGAGGTATTCACATTGGTAGGGTCCTGGCACTGAGAAACGCCTTACCGCGGCTGCCAGATACACATGAATTGGCCAAGTTATGTGCTAAGATTTCTCATTTATTTCTATTTTCTACAGCAGTAATGCTATTCATATTCCATATTTCATGTTTACATACTTAGCCTTGCAGTGTGCTACTTTATTTGTTAATTACTCTGGAGTCTGTGTGGCCTCTGTTCAGCGGTGTTCTTTTTATCAGAGGCTCGCAAAACTGTGGCCGACGGCACTTTTATTCACGCCTAATAAAAAGACGGACACCGTGGGATCACAGGCCAGACGGTGCCTCCATCTGCCTCATTACAGGGAATCTTCCGCCGGAGGCTCCGTCTGGATCACGTATTTCAGAGATTTACATGGAAACCCCGGTGTAAGCGCTGAGCGTAGAGCACAGGATAAATGTGGGCAGAGCCATATTGCGAACTCTGGGAGGCTGAATGAACAAACCAACAGCAGGTGAAGAATTGGTTTTATTTATTTATTTACACCGTTCCTCGTGCGGTTTAAGTGATTAGATGACTTTATTCTTCGGGTCGGTGCGATTACAGTGCTACCAGATTCATATCGGGTTTTTACATTTGGCAGCTGTCACACACTAAACTTTTTTTTTTGCAAAGACTAGTTTTTGCATCGCCATATTTTCAGAGCTATAATTTTTCCATATTTCGGTCGACAGAGTTATGTGATAGCTTGTATTTTGCGGGACAAGTTGATGTTTTTATTGGTACCATTTTCGGGCATGTGACATTTTTGGATCGCTTTCTATTCTGATTTTTGGGAGGCAGAATAAACAAAAACCAACAATTCAGTAATTGTTTTTTTAGTTTTTTTTATGCAGCTCTGCGTGTGGTAAAATTAATAAGGCAGCTTTATTCCTCGGGTCAGTACATTTACAGCCATACTGCATTTATATCTTTTTTTATGTTTTGGCGCTTTTACACAATAAAAACTATTTCATAGAAAAAATTGCTTTATTCTAAGAGCTATAACTTTTTTATTTTTTGGCTGATGGAGCTGTATGGTGGCTTGCTTTTTGCGGGACAAGATGATGTTTTCAGTGGTATAATTTTTATTTATATTCGTCTCTTTGATCGCGTTTTATTCCACTTTTTGTTCGTTGGTATGATGATAAAGCACCGTTTTTTGATTCTTTTTTTTTACTGTGTTCACTAAAGGGGTTAAATAGTGGGACAGTTTTATAGATCAGGTCGTTCCGGATGCGGCGATACTAAATATGTGTACTCTTATTGTTTTTCTTCATAATAATATTTTATTTTTTTATTATTTTTTTATTTTTAAAAAAATATTTTTACAACTTTTTTTTCACTTTTTTTACTTTGTCCCACTATGGGACTTTCACTTTCAGCAGGCTGATCGCAGTTCTAAGGTATAGCAGTGCAGGATCACTGCTATACCTTGTAAACTGTCAGTGCTGCAGACACAAGCTAGTTTGATCATGCACTGCGCATGGTCAAACTAACTTGCTGGTGCCTGGTGACACAGGTGTCGTCATGATGACATCGTGTCACCATGGCAACGATCGGGACCCCGTGAGGACAGCGCAGGGTCTCCGATCCAAGAGCAGAGGTGCTTCTGTCCCTCCACTCACTTGCTAAATGCTGCGATCGCAGCATTTAGGGGGTTAAAGTGCCGGGTGTCAGCTGTCAAAATCAGCTGACAACCGGTGGCGATTGATCCCGCACAGCCTGTGTCGTAATAATACGTACCTGGTCCATAAGGCCCAGGGCACAGGGACGTATTATTATGCACAATGTCAGAAAGGGGTTAAAGCTTCTGACGCGCCCCTGGGCCTGCTGTGTCGTGCGGCATCGCGCGCACGGGGGCTTACCCGGAGCCGGATCAGATGGGGGTAGTAGTCTCGTGGCGGTGACCCGGTCCGTGCCCAGGGAGTCAAACTGAGCGGCAGTATTTAGCAGTAGATGTTATATTGCTCGACTACGCCACCCGTTGAATGCAGTCATGAGACCGCCGCTGCAGGGCAGACCGCTGAGGCCGGTGGTACGGTTGTGCAGCGGGGATGGTATAACCCCCAACGGGAGGGGTATGGCCTCAGGGCAGCGGATGTGGATGATGAAACACTCAGAGACGGTGCGGTGTAGTTCAGGGTCTTTACTGGTGGCAAAGGTAGACCCTCCCGGAGTACTGGCTAGCGATCGGGGCCTGGTCAGTCCGTGAGCAGATGGAATCTTCCCTGGCCAGGCGGAGTTGTAGGCCTCCCCAACTAATCGTACTCTTCTGGCTACCTTGCTAGAGGCTGGTAAAAGTAGCCCACGTCCCTGAGTGTACCGTGTGGTGCTCACCCGTATGGCCGGTGACTCATAGAATCATAGAATCATAGAATGGTAGAGTTGGAAGGGACCTCCTGGGTCATCTGGTCCAACCCCCTGCTCAAAGCAGGATTCACTAAATCATCTCAGACAGATGTCTGTCCAGCCTCTGTTTGAAGACGTCCATTGAAGGGGAACTCACCACCTCTCGTGGCAGCCTGTTCCACTCATTAATCACCCTAACTGTCAAAAAGTTTTTTCTAATATCTAATCTGTGTCTCCTCCCATTTAGTTTCATCCCATTGCTTCTAGTCTTTCCTTGTGCAAATGAGAATAAAGATGATCCTTCTACAATGTGACAGCCCTTGTCATATTTGTAGACAGCTATTAAGTCTCCTCTCAGTCTTCTTTTTTGCAAGCTAAACATTCCCAAATCCTGCAACCGTTCCTCATAGGACATGGTTTGCAGACCAGTCACCATTCTGGTCGCTCTTCTCTGAACTTGCTCCAGTTTGTCTATGTCTTTTTTAAAATGTGGTGCCCAAAACTGTACACAGTATTCCAGATGAGGTCTGACCAAAGAGGAGTAAAGACCGATAATGACTTCACGTGATCTAGACTGTATGCATCTGTTAATACATCCCAGAATTGTATTTGCCTTTTTTGCTGCTGCATCACACTGTTGACTCATGTTCAGTCTATGATCTATTAGTATACCTAAGTCTTTTTCACATGTACTGTTGCTTAGCTCTATTCCTCCCATTCTGTATATGCTTTTTTCATTTTTATTGCCCAGATGTAGTACTTTGCATTTTTCCCTGTTAAAAACCATTCTATTGGTTGCTGCCCACTGCTCCAGTTTATTTAGGTCTTTTTGAATCCTCTCTCTCTCTTCTCTAGTATTAGCTATCCCTCCTAGCTTTGTGTCATCAGCAAATTTAATCAGTTTACCCTCAATTCCTTCATCTAAATCATTGATAAAGATGTTGAACAATACAGGTCCCAGGACGGAGCCCTGTGGTACCCCACTTGAGACATTCATCCAGCTGGATGTGAAGCCATTTACAACCACCCTTTGAGTCCGATCACTAAGCCAGTTATGAATCCACCTAACAGTTGCCTGGTCCATTGCATACTTGGTCATTTTTTCAATAAGGATGGTGTGAGATACTTTGTCAAATGCTTTGCTGAAGTCAAGATATACTATATCTACAGCATTTCCCTGATCCACCCGGGGCCTTCTGGTAGCTTCTGCTCCACGACGGCGGTGCTGGTCCCTTGCGTGTGACCGTGCCTTCGGGTTTCTTGGCCAGAGGACCTGAAATCCCCTGCCGGGCGGTTTCTGCTGCTGGGTAAGGATTAGTCCCCACAGCCTCGGACTCCGGGTCCGGTAAGAACTCTTCAATCAGGGCGAGCTCTACAGCTTCCAGCCCCTGATCTCTTTTAGCACAGCTCCCACAGAGCTCCTGATCTTTCTTGCTCCTAAAGCTGCTCCACTACAGACCAGACTGTGTCTCTGTCTGTGTTCTCTCACTCTCTTCTAACCCTGCCTCAGCCCCAGCTTTATATAGGGGAAGTTCTTCCCCTCCCAGGACTGGGCAGGAGGTGTGGCATGCATAGGATGTCTGACCAGGAAACCTCCCACCTGCTCACAGACGTAATATTGCTATTACTGTGGAAACCAGACCCCTGGGGTGCCACATTCCCCCCTAGTAAAATTTAGTACTCCGGGACTAAACATATTTTTGTAAAACATAACAAGTAAAAACAGAAACAGTACAATAAAGAAGAACACATTAGGATGGTCACGGCATGTCCGCAACCGGGTGCAGTCTTTGAAGAAAACAAAGGTGTCCATTTCACCAAGAGACCGGGAGCCGTAACCAGGTAGGGGTCTGTCCTGCCCCGAGTCCTTAACAGTCTTTGTCCTTTCCTGGGTTACGCTCCAAACATATGTACAAAGGATTCCGGATAATCCCTAAATGACACCTATAAAATAACTAAAAATACACAATTATTTACAGGTAACAGAAAACAGGTAAATACAAATAAACAGTCTAAACACTTAGATCCTCCAACGTACGGGCAACTGGCCTCTAGTGGCTCTAGTGGACCTACGGAGCTGACTGACTGGTCCTGAGCTACGGGGTGTAGGAGCTGTCAAAGGTAAACTGGGCAGCTGTCTACGGGCTCTTTGGCTCACTAGGGGCACGGCAGGCTCACTATAAGCAGAGGGTTGATCCTCCTGGTCTGCTTGTGTGGGGTCTTCTGCCTCCTGGACCGGCTGCTCTTCCAGCTCTACCTGTTTCTCTGTAGGTACTTGAGATGCTGGTTGGAGGAAGGTGAGGACGGGTACCACAACAGCGCCATTGACTTGAGTCCAAGACCGAGGGAAGTCTCCGAGCACAGTACTGACCATATCTTCCCTTTCCTCTGCGGGTCGAGGGTCTTCTTGTTCTTCTTCAGGGCTTCGTAGCTGTTCGGGACACTTCTTCAGGTGATCTCGGGAGACAATGGCTGTGGTTTCTCCTCCGTCCTTACTGATTATGCAGACTTTCGGGTTCTCATGGCTTGAGGGCAGTACGGTGTACGGGTCCTTCTCCCACTGGTCGTCCAACTTGTGGAGGCGTCTCTTCCTCTTCAAGACCTGCTCTCCAGGTACCAGGGGAACAGCGGGAGCATACTGGTTGTAAGTCTTCTCCTGTCTTTCTCTAGCTTGACAGAGACTTCGCTCCACGCTCTCCTGTACTTTCCGGTACTGCTGCTGCCTTTCTGTGTCCCAGTCTGCTTCTGGTGAAGTGTCCTCGGGTGTCAGGACTCCCATCACCAGATCAACAGGAAGCTTACCAGGTCTTGCTCTCATTAGGTAAGCCGGGGTACAGTTGGTAGAACCTACCAGGATGTGGTTGTATAGGTCCACCAGATCAGGCAGTTTCTCAGGCCACAGACTGCGTTCTTCCAGGGGCAATGTTTTCAGAAGATCTATCACCACCTGGTTCATTTTCTCGCAGAGCCCATTGGTTTGCGGATGATAGGGTGTTGTTCTTATCTTCCGGCAGCCATACAGAGTACAGAACTCCTGGAAGACTTCCGCTTCAAAGGCTGGTCCTTGGTCCGTCAGCACCTGCTCTGGGTATCCGTGTGGACGGCAGAAGTGCTGCTGGAAAGCTCTAGCTGCTGTTTGAGCCGTTAAGTCCTTGACCGGGACCACCACCAGGAACCGGGAGTAATGATCTACGATTGTGAGGGCGTAGACATACCCAGATCTGCTTGGAGCCAGTTTCACATGGTCCAGGGCTACCAGTTCCAGTGGCTGTCGGGTGATGATGGGCTGCAAGGGAGTCTTCTGGCTGGCACGGTCCTTCCTTCTTAGGTGGCACGGGCCACAGTCTCTGCACCACCTCTCGATGATTCCTCTCATGCCTACCCAGTGGAACCGCGCACGCAGCAGGAACTCCAGCTTCTTCCATCCGAAGTGCCCAGCTCCGTTGTGGTATGCCTCCAGCACCATAGCCACGTCTCTTCTTGGCACCACTACTTGCCAGATCAGTTCATGCGTCCGGGAGTTAACCATTCTGCGGCACAACTTCCCCTTGTAAAGGAACAGTCGACTCTTCTCAATCCACAGTTGCTTGGCCTCCTCCGGAGCGTCTGGGTCAAGGCGGGCATCTGGCTGAGTCAGCATCTCCTTCACCAGTCGGACGGCGGGGTCACTGTCTTGCGTTTCCGCCCAGTTGTAATGAGGTAAGGGGTTGAACGTAGCGGATTGCTTACTCCTTACACGGTGGGAATACTGGATAGTCCCATGCCGGTGGAACGCGGGAAGTTCAACTTCTTCCAGTTCCTCTGGATCTTCCCCCACGTCCGGTAGGTTTGGCATTCTGGACAAGGCATCCGCGTTGGTATTGGAGCGTCCTGCCCGGTATTTGATTGTGAACTCAAAGTTGGACAGGCGGGCCATCCATCTCTGCTCCAGGGCACCGAGTCTTGCCGTATCCAGTTGTGTCAATGGGTTGTTATCCGTGTACACGGTGAACCGGGAAGAGGCGAGGTAGTGCTTAAAGCGTTCGGTGACTGCCCACACCACTGCCAGGAATTCTAGCTTGAATGAGCTGTAATTCTCAGGGTTTCTTTCGGTGGGTCGCAGTTTTCGGCTGGCGTAAGCAATTACCCGTTCTTTCCCCTGCTGGATGTGGGACAGTACGGCTCCTAGCCCGATGTTACTTGCGTCGGTGTAGAGGATAAAGGGCTGGCTGTAATCAGGGTACGCCAGGATTTCATCCCCCTTGAGGGCCATCTTCAGCTGGCGGAAGGACTCTTCTTCCAACTTCTCCCATCTGAAGGGCGGCTTCTGGTTCTTGGCCTTCCTGGACTGGACTTTTTGGTGAAACCCGGAATGAACCTTCGGTAGTAGCCTACCAACCCGAGGAACTGCCGCACTTCCTTTACGCTGGAGGGGCTTGGCCATTCCTTAATTGTGGTGATCTTATCAGGGTCGGGAGCCACTCCGTCAGCACTCACCACGTGTCCCAGGTACTGCACCTTTGGTTTCAGGAGGTGACACTTGGAGGGTTTCACCTTCAGGCCGTAGTTTGCCAGGGCTTCGAACACTTCTGCCAGGTGTTTCAGGTGGTCCTCGTAGGTCTTGGAGTAGACGATGACATCGTCCAGGTATAACAGGACCGTCTCAAAGTTTCGGTGTCCCAGACAGCATTCCATCAACCGTTGGAAGGTTCCTGGTGCGTTGCAGAGTCCAAACTGCATGCAGGTAAACTCGCTAAGTCCCATCGGGGTGGTGAATGCGGTCTTCTGCCGGTCCGCCTCTGCTACAGGAACCTGACAGGACCCGCTAGTGAGATCCAAAGTAGAGAAGAAGTTAGCAGATCTTAAAGCAGCCAAAGACTCCTCTATCCTTGGTAAGGGGTACGCATCTTTGTGTGTGATACGGTTGATTTTCCGGTAATCTACACACATTCTCATGGTGTTGTCTTTCTTTTTAACCAAAACCAGTGGAGCTGCCCAGGGGCTACAGCTATCCCTAATTACCCCAGCCTCCTTCATGTCTCTAAGCATCCCCTTGGCGTATTGGTAGTGTGCAGGGGGTACGGGTCGGTATCTCTCCTTTATGGGAGGATGGTCTCCCGTGGGGATATGGTGTTCTACCCCCTTTACTCGCCCGAAGTCTAACGGGTGTTTACTAAACACTCTCTCGTACTCTTGAACCACCCGATAGACTCCCTGTTTCTGGTGTGAGGGAGTGGAGTCAGTACCCAAATGTAGTTGCTGACACCAGTCCTCTATTGTTTTCATAGAGCCGTTACCTTCCTCTGGTTGAGATGGAGGCAAGGGTTCCACGGCCTGTACAGAATTCTGGTTTATGGTGAACAATTTAGCTAGCGTGGCATACCGGGGCAGGTGTACTTCTCTCTTCCCGATGTTTATTATGCGAACGGGCACCCTCCCATGGCGTACATCAACCACCCCCCATGCTGTCAAAATGGTGGGCCTACTGTCTGAGTAGACGGGTTCTACCATTGCTTGGTAGTCTCTACCTCTTAGACCAATAGCTGCCCGGCACCAAATCATCATTTCACTTTTTGGGGGCATGGCAATAGGGAAAGGGTCACACATTCTCACGCTTCCAATCTCACCACCGGAGAGTTCCACCTGTTGCCGCCGCATCAGTGCCCGGATCTCTTTTTGGAGCACTCGCTGCTGGCCGGAGCTGGCGTTCTTGGCAACCTGCTGTAAAATGAAAATCACCTCTGCAAGACAATTTTCAATCACATTAGTTCCTAGCGTTATCTTTGGGTGACTCTCGCGCTTGTCAATGTCTACAATGATCAGTCCCTGTGCTGCCAGTTCGACTCTACCGATTTTAATGGTCATCTCTTTGAATCCGATCTGTGGCACGGGTTGACCATTGCTGGCGATGATACTCAAGTCGTCGTCAGGGTAGCGGGTTATATCCGAGTCATTCCAGTACTGCTTGAAGAGCACGTACGGGATGGTGGTGACCTGTGACCCGGTGTCAAGTAGGGCACTCATAGGAATGCCATCCAGTACCACAGGCAAGACTGGACGTCCTCCCACATATTTGTCACGCCAGTTCGATGGGCCTGGTGATCTTATTCCTAGGGGTTGGCCCTCTACCCGAGGTTGTGCCAGTTTAAAGGACAGTACCTTGCCATATGTCCGGGTTGATTGCAGCGGCGGCAGATGGGCTGTCCGTCCTCGTTGTATCGGTCGCTGGGTCTTCCTCTGGCCGGTGGGGTCCTCCTTGGTCGACGCCACGGGATGTCCTCCGGTCCGGATGCCAGCTGGATCTTCCCTGGAGCAGCAACCTGTAAAGACTGCACAGTTCGGGTTAGCGCAGCTACGCTTTTAGCTAGCTCTTGGACCTGATGGTGCAGGTCTGGAGCCGGGTCATTGTTCAAAGCCTGCGCATCAGCCCCCACAGGCCCTGCCGACAAGGGCGCCGCCTCCTGGTGGTAAGCGGTAGTAGGGCGCCTGTGGGTCACAACGCCACCCGGTGCCGGTTCTCGGAGCACCCGAATGGCTCTGTCCTTGAACTGTGCAAAGTCCAGATGAGGATCCTGTAAGGCCATTGCCCGCAACTGGGTTCGGTGGGCATTGCAATATAGTCCCTCTATAAATTGTTCGGTCAACAGCCTGTCCTCGTTTCCCACGCCGTCAGGGTCGGTCTGCTTAATGGCTCTCAGGGCCTCTTGTAGGTTTAGTGCATAGTCCCTTATATTCTCATGTGCTCGCTGTTTGCACCCGTAGAATCTAAGCTTAATCTCAGCTGAGGTGCGGGTATCAAAGGTGTCCTTCAGCCGGGTTAATATCCCTGCGACAGTCCTCCTCCCAGGCGGCCAGGACTTTACCTCCCTTTGGGCTGCCCCGGTTAGTTGGGCCACCAGGATGCTCACTTTTTGCTCTTCTGTGAGGGGGTACACCTGGAAGAGGCTATCCAGCTTTTCTCTAAAGTCATTCAGGGTATGTGACTCCCCTGAGTACTGGGGTAGCCAGGCTGCCCCCGGGATATAGGGCATAGTGAAAGGCATGACCGCAGCAGCGGTGGCGCTGGCGGTGGCTGCGGCAGTGAAGCTCTCCTCCGTATCCGACATCTTCCTCCCCCCTAGTGGACCGTGGCCTACCTTGCGATGATCCTCTTCCGTAGGCCGCGGCTCCGCAGTGGATCGTCAGGGTCGAGGACCTTCCGTCGCACTCCTATGACGTCGGCGTCTGCTGGGCTCCTTCCAGGACCTTACGCAACGTCCGGACGTGAGGCGGGGCTTCAGTTCTCGCGGGCTTTTCGGAGTCCACGCCCCTCTTCTTCCTGCGCGGCGTCTTCAAGATGGCGTCCAACGGCGGGAAAACTCCACGGATGGCGGGAAGAAGGCAGAAGATGGCGTCCAACGGCGGGAAAACTCCACGGATGGCGGGAAGGAGGTGGAAGATGGCGTCGGATGGCGGGAATCTTCACCACAGGTAAGTTTAAAAGTCTCTTTTTCAGGCGCGCAGTACCCGGTGGTTGCGGGCACGGAATCCTGCCGACTACGCCAAAAGTTGACGCGCCCCTGGGCCTGCTGTGTCGTGCGGCATCGCGCGCACGGGGGCTTACCCGGAGCCGGATCAGATGGGGGTAGTAGTCTCGTGGCGGTGACCCGGTCCGTGCCCAGGGAGTCAAACTGAGCGGCAGTATTTAGCAGTAGATGTTATATTGCTCGACTACGCCACCCGTTGAATGCGGTCATGAGACCGCCGCTGCAGGGCAGACCGCTGAGGCCGGTGGTACGGTTGTGCAGCGGGGATGGTATAACCCCCAACGGGAGGGGTATGGCCTCAGGGCAGCGGACGTGGATGATGAAACACTCAGAGACGGTGCGGTGTAGTTCAGGGTCTTTACTGGTGGCAAAGGTAGACCCTCCCGGAGTACTGGCTAGCGATCGGGGCCTGGTCAGTCCGTGAGCAGATGGAATCTTCCCTGGCCAGGCGGAGTTGTAGGCCTCCCCAACTAATCGTACTCTTCTGGCTACCTTGCTAGAGGCGGGTAAAAGTAGCCCACGTCCCTGAGTGTACCGTGTGGTGCTCACCCGTATGGCCGGTGACTCGGGGCCTTCTGGTAGCTTCCGCTCCACGACGGCGGTGCTGGTCCCTTGCGTGTGACCGTGCCTTCGGGTTTCTTGGCCAGAGGACCTGAAATCCCCTGCCGGGCGGTTTCTGCTGCTGGGTAAGGATTAGTCCCCACAGCCTCGGACTCCGGGTCCGGTAAGAACTCTTCAATCAGGGCGAGCTCTACAGCTTCCAGCCCCTGATCTCTTTTAGCACAGCTCCCACACAGCTCCTGATCTTTCTTGCTCCTAAAGCTGCTCCACTACAGACCAGACTGTGTCTCTGTCTGTGTTCTCTCACTCTCTTCTAACCCTGCCTCAGCCCCAGCTTTATATAGGGGAAGTTCTTCCCCTCCCAGGACTGGGCAGGAGGTGTGGCATGCATAGGATGTCTGACCAGGAAACCTCCCACCTGCTCACAGACGTAATATTGCTATTACTGTGGAAACCAGACCCCTGGGGTGCCACACTTCCGGCGCAACTTCAGACACCGCTCAATATACAGTGATCGGCAGCTGTAACAACGCCCCGGCACTGACTGACAGCTCAGCAGTACATCAGTACAGCTCCGGCTGTCAGTCTTTACAGGGAGCGGTTACAGGGGCCGCTTAGCCGGCTGTCAGTCAGTGCCAGGGTGCGGTTATAGCCGCCGCTCACTATGTACTGAACAATGACTGAAGCCACGCCGGCCGCGCCTCTATGACTGAAAGCTGGAGGCTGCCGTGGGGAATAAAGTGCATTTCCTCCCGGTAGCCGGCCTTTCAGTAAGACGCCCGGCAGCTTTATAAACCTGCAGATTAACCCCATATCTGCAGGTTAATAGCGTTTAGGGACATGACAGGTTCCCTTTAAAGTATAGAGTGAAAACCACCGGTGGCAGAGCTTCACCAAGGACAACTCACCGGCGTCTAAATGATGTGCACATACCCTTAGGCTACGTTCTCACAATGAGTTTTGGGTGAGTTTTTTATGCTGTATATTTTCGAAAAAAATTCAAGTAACCTATTTTACTTAATGGGGCAGAAAATCTGCTATATCTAAAACTCACTAGAAGCTCATTGTGGGGACATAGTCTTATACCTCGAAAATCAGAGGGTCCGAGTCATCATTTTGCTTGTTTTTTTAACAATTGATAGCATGTGAACCCCTCTTAGTAATCCTGCAAAACCTTTACTAAAATCTGTGCTGTGCCGTCATAGGGCCCAATACAACATTGTATTTTTTCAAGTCCCTTTTCTCTTTTGTATCATTTGATTTTTTTGTGCCAAATTCCTGAAAGTGGCGCACCTGGTTCATGGATTTTGCCCAAAATCAAAACTGTATTTTTTTTGTCTTTAAACCTTTTTGTGTCTTTGTATCGCAAAAAAGTGGCATGCTAAAATGTTGCAAAGTTTGTGCAAAAAAACCTCCCGGACTACAGAACACAAAATCACTTGAAATATATTTGAGTAAAAATGTGACAACTTTTTAAAAAGTCACAATTAGATAATTAGCCGGAAACCCCATAATGATCAATGAAAAAAAAGGGAACGCTGCAGACTTCAAAAAGGCGCAAATTAAAAGAAGAACAAGGCGCAAATGAAAAACACTAAAAACTAGAAAAAAAAGGTGCAAATACACTAATGAATTGTCCCATAGCTTTATAACAGTGCCATAATATGCAGCTTGTGTTGGAACACCCCCCATTATAAAGGGGAACGTGACATCTAGTAGTCAGGTGGTATTACATTTCCAGGAACAGCACAATATGGAGGTCACAGAAGATACATGAACTGTTCCTTCATGGAGGATATTTTATAAAATGAACACGCGGTATCTATACGCTATGGGGGAGTCACTTACATGAGGGTCCGCATGGTCCATAGCAATCTTGTGGAGGTCCAGCAGAGCCTTATTTACGCCCTTTTCAATTTTCAAGGCATTCTCCATAGCATTGGTGCCATTCCCCCATTCATCGGCCTCAGATTTGTGGAGCAAAAATGGACAAAACATTTCATTAATGGCGGATAAATAACGACTTCTATCTACGGATATCTACGCACAACCTGAAGTGACATTCCCTCCAGGTTTCATAATTTCACCTGATTTGTACCTTACAGTCCAAGTGTTTTCATCATCTAGGTAGATCCAGGTATGGGAGTAAGTTAGTAGCAGCGAGGGCTTCATGCTTCTTGGAGGACCAATACCGGCTTGGGATATTTTTATGGACGTTATTCCATAATGTCTACAAGTCTCAAAAACTCTATTTCTTCAGAGCAGATGTCCGTCCTGACAGACTATTGACCAACATCTGCTAATTGGCTGCAGAGGACATAACAAGTCATAGCAATGTCCGGAAAAAGCGGTGCTGAAGTCCTAAATGTAATAAGCTGGGGATGTGCAGTAGTGGACAACCCCTTTAATGAACTTGATTACTTAAAGGGGATGTCCACTAATCAGACAACCCCTTCTAAATCCCTATGTTTCTCCCCAGTAAAATAACACTTATATTCACCTTCGGTGTTGGTGTTGTACCAGCTGTCTCGGCACTGGCTCTCCCGGGGCTCATGTCACATAACAATGGCACTGGTGACGCGCCCCCTGGGACATATTCCTTTTTCAGGGGAATACCCGGAGCCGGATCAGATGGGGGTTGTAGTCTCCGAGTGGCTGTGACCCGGTCCGTGCCCAGGGTGTCAAACTCAGTTGTATGTGGCAGTCCTACAGATGTTATTAAGTTCTTTATTGTCGACTACGCCACCCGTTGTGTTGCGGTCACTGTGGCCGCCGCTGCAGCAGGGTCCGCTGAGGCTGATGGTGTTGGTGCAGCTTGATAGGATAACCCCCAACGGGAGGGGTATAGCCTCAGGGGGATCAGGTGCAGAGGATGGGGGTTGTGGTGGTGCAGTGTAGACGGCAAACAGAGACAGAGTCGGGTTGTGCAGTTTAGGGTATTTACTTACTGCAGATGTTCCGGTCACTCCAGCTTCAAGTGACCACCCGAGCCGTGCTGCGTCCACCAGGTCCTGGATTCAGCCAACCCCCAAACAAGTCCGGAGCGTGGCCCTGAGCTCTCCTTCTGTCCTTTCCTCTGGCCGTCCCCACCAGGGATCCACCTAGGTCCAGCTCCCTCGGACCTTCTGTTGGGCGACCCTTGGCCTTGGGTTCCCTGACCCTACACGTGGTTTGCCTTCGGGGTGCATGTGGTGGGTGGCCGTGGCAGATGCTGCCCACGGCCTCCGGTCTCTGGCTAGGGTGTGCTTTTGCCCCCACCAGTTTGGGATCCGGTACCCTGTGCCGACTCTTCACCCGGGGATTAAATTTGGGTTCTTAGAGTCCTTTCTTGCTCCCCCTTCTGGGTCTTTCTTTCTCTTCTCTCCTCTCTCACTCTGGGCCGCTCTTCTCC
Organism: Phyllobates terribilis; assembly: GCF_046119375.1. Lineage (NCBI taxonomy): Eukaryota > Metazoa > Chordata > Amphibia > Anura > Dendrobatidae > Phyllobates > Phyllobates terribilis. The sequence goes on from NW_027363075.1 coordinate 2,197,372, forward strand.
TCTGCTTGCTGACTCTCTGCAACTGACCCTGATCTAAGTTGGTGCCCACCTTATATATCCCTCTATGTGTGAGCTCAGGTGACCAGCACCCAATGAGCTCCTAACTTTACCCAGGCTGCTCCCCCTATCTGCCCCTACACTACTTGGGATGTTCCACCCCCCTCCCACTCCAGCCAAGGACAGACTCGGTCGTACCTGCACATTTCTAAGTGGGAGTACCGTTGGTCTGCCCTCCGGAAATGGGATGTGTGTAGTGCATGCAGTCTACCGAGCTCAGTTCCACACTCCATCCTTACCCGGGAGTGGAATATCACACCTCTGGCTGAGGTGCAATACTCCTGTAGCAGCCGAATCCTCAGGGTGCTACATTCCCCCCTGGTAAATCACAGCACGTCCTCGGGCTGTAAGACAAAAACATCCAAACATACAATTTTTTTCATAAACATCAACATATAAACATATAAAACATCATATATATATCAGCATCATCATATAAAACTTTTCATATAAATAACATTCTCGTCGTCTCTGGCTCCTCCTCCGGTCACTGTGCAACTGTTGACCGGGCAAAGTGCGACAGTTCCTTTTCTCAAAGGTGGTTTTACGGTAAAACCAGTAGGGGGCGCTTTAGGAAGCGCAACTATGTACAGGGGTAGTGTGGCCGCTCTCAGTCCTCGGCCAGGTAAAGGGAGGGGAATGGCTGCTCACAGTCCTCAGCCTGGTATGGATAGGGGACACACGGGTTAACAATTTACTCTTGCTGGTCCCAACGGGGACTATATTTGCATTAACAGTTTCTTTGGTACCCGGTCGGGTAACTATTTACAGCTCCTGCTCCGCTGTACTTAACGACGTCTTCCTCCTGCTCTTTCTTTGGGGATCTTAGCTTCAGACCCGTCCGGGTCCTCTTGCTCCTCCTCTGTCAGGCGATGCACATGGAGGGCGTAAGGTCCTTTGGCACACTTGTGCCGGGTAAAGGTGACCTCGTCCCCGATGTAAAGGTCACGACCTCTGTGCCCCTCCGGCAGATGGGACTCAACGTCTCTGCGCGTGACAAAGACGTCGCCGGGGGTATTACGATCTCGGATAAAGCCCCACCCATGCTGCAGATTAAATTTGATCACAGTCCCGGTGGTGCGGGGACTATGCGCTGCACGGGGGTCCCTCCTGGTCCGGCTCTTCTGCTCGGCGCTCCTTATTTGGGCCTGTTGTTCCCGGACCCGCCTCTCTCTCCGCTCCCTTGCAAACTCCTCGAGCTGCTGGCGGCAGCACTCAGCACGCTCTGCTGCAGCTGCCCGGGTCTCTTGAGTGAACCCCATTAGATCTTCTCCGGTGGGGTCCCACTCAAATTGGGTCTCCTCAAGCGGGGGCGAAATCCTTATCACGGGCTTCGGAGCCGGGATCAGGGGTGCACACATGGCCCCAACCTTCCTCTGCTGCTCCAGTTCATAATATTCCTGGGGCCAGATGAAAGGCTGCCCATCCGGGCACGTGTGTTGGGCAAACAAGTCCTCTCCCAGATGCGGCACTCTCGGTCTCATGGGCGCGGTGGTGGTGGCGCCCGGGTTGCCCAGGCCTTGCGGCCAGGCCTGGGGCACCTGGAAGGTGAAGGGCACCGTAAGGACGGCGGCGCCCTGGGCTACTTGGCCCTGCGACCAGGCCGGTGGCTCCGCGGAGGTAGGGGGCGCTGTTGGTAATGCCGCGCCCGGGGGTACTAGGCCTTGCGACCAGGCTGGTGGTACTTCCTGCTTGGTCACGCTCGGGGTCGAGGCGGGTGACGTCACAGGGGTCGCGGCTTCCAGTTGGGGCCTAGTCCGCGGCGATGACATGGCGGTTTCGGGCACGGCAGGGGGACTTTC